>NC_134527.1:23011874-23129374 GCF_027942865.1 Odontesthes bonariensis
TGTCTTTGTTAGCCAGAGCCACATTAATGAATGCATGAGGAGTTGCCTATTTGATGACCACAAACCACTGGGGAGGCTTGTGGTACACTGATGGTCCATTTGCCTCAGCTTAATGATTCATCACACATACAAAATGCATGTATAATGTTTTACACATGTGTGGAACTGTTGATACCTTTTTTGGGTATTTTAATAATATGACAATAAAGCACTAGCAAAGCAAAGGAGATATAAATGTTCAGAATATTGATTATCCAAATGCTGATTTTGAATATGAACACTGTTAAAGTGAAGTGCACCAATTTGAGGAGGCCTTAAGTGATCATATCTATATTTCTATCAAAATCCTATTTATCATATTTATTTAAGCTAATTCATTATGCCTGTACAGTGGCAATCTTCACTTTTTGCTAATTTTGGGTATATTTGGGTGTCTGGTATTCAATTGAATGGCACAAAGGGGACTAACTGGACTGCTGTGTTCAAAACAAGCAAATAAAATGTCAGTATTGAGCAAGACCAAGGGCTTTGACTTCTGGTCATACCAACTATTAATCAAAATGTAATATTGTTTACTTTTCTGTCACTTTCTAAACCAAACACTTACAGCTTTGGACCTCTTTCCTGGTTATGAAGTCCTGACCTTTTAGCTAGAGACAGCAGCAGCAAAATTGTCTAAGCAATCACGATGACTATTTTGATGTTTTCTGGGCAAATCCCTATCTATTTTCAAGCAAACCTTACAAAAAAAAAAGAAATAAAAAGGTAGCAGTTGCTAGCTGAAACACAATTTGAAGCATCATTAGTGACTAGTTGTCTCTCGGAACTATATATATAAAGCTTGGTGGAAGGCTTTGTTATACATTATACTTTATGTAGAACTAAAATGCTTAGTTTTAGTTAAGATCCTGCTAAGTAACATTGGTTCCTGATAGTTGAGCTCCACCTTTCTTTAAACACTAATGTTTAGAAACGTATCAAACCACGGTTCCTTATGAATTACAAAACTTTAACCATTGGAACTATTAATGACTTAGTAAATAGTATGTGGAGGCTTGTCAATCATTTTAGGAGTAATAACACTCCTCTGCTCTTGCCCTTTGAAATTTGAAGATAGCATTGGCATTTTGTTTACATATAGATCATAAGTAAATGAAAAGCTTCAGACGCTTGGGCACACAGGCTTTGAGATTGACATATCTGCCTACTGAGCCTCTGCATGAAGGCACACAGCATCACAACACACCACTCTCGACATGACTGTCTGTGAGAGCCTCATTTTATATTCATAGTAAAAATTAAAATAGCCACGACAGTCACTCTCTTTCACACACACACACACGCACATATATGTACACTCACAAACACACACATGCGCACATACACAGCCTCAGGAGAGAGTCAGGCAATGAGAGTGAAATTAATACATGACGTCTAAATAAGTCATAGCCATACATTCAATTATCAGAGAACACAGGAAAAATTGAGTTGATTCAGAAAAAGAGGATTCATAATGCTCCCAGTATATGAATAATCACTCTAACTAAAAGAAAGGAACTCTGACCAAATTTAAACTGAAGGGAAAAGTGGGGATGCGTCTTTGATATGCTGTAGATGAGAGCAACAAAACACTGAGCAAAGCTGTGAGTAAACCAGACACATGACGGCTTGTGTCAAGGTGGCAAAGGAGAAAATGTTACTTGTTTAAAGTGCAAGCAGCCTTTACCTCAGCCACAGGCACTCCCTCTGGGGGACGACAGTGCAGCACAATCATGCCATTCAGAGGTACCTCAGTGCCTTGAGGGTCCTGCTCAAAGTTCTTCCTCAAGTCTAGGGAAGACAATAAACAGCCTGCATTAAAGAACAAATACAACAGCATGAAGGAGCAACATAAAACGTTGCTTTATGACATGTGTGACCTTCCACCCATGAGCGACGCACATACATGGACGTAAAGTTAAATCATTATTACACAACAGGTTTATAGAAGATAACCTTTTCAGAGACAGTAAGGTCAATCTAGAGTCAAAGCGTCATAAAGTTGCTTACAGGCAATCCGGACGGTTGCCTTGCGGCTCTTGGAGGTTCCCAGATGACTCCAAGCAACACACAAACACCAGTAATCCTCTGGGCCATGGAAGTCCTCCACCTGCTGGCGTGACACATTGATCATCACTTCACGGATTTTCAGGCCTGCAGACAAAACAGATGATTGCCTACATTAGCTTTCATTATATCAGGAGATGATGACACAAATAGATGGAGATTTGCGGAGACAAGATGATGAGTGAATTTGAAACTGATAAGATTATCAGCAGTAAACAAATGTGCCATTTTGCCAGGCAGAGATGCATGTCAAACTATATACATTTCAGCGAGTTTGTTTGATCAACAATTCAACCTGGCACGAATTCATAGAGCTGTCCACTTCATTTTGAATATCAAAACCCTGTAATTGCTGGCCTTTTGAAGTTTCAGTTTGGCAAATATATGGTCGGGAATGCAAAGTTCTTGTGCTAAATACAAGTGGTTGGTGGGCTTTTCAATTCATTTGATTTCTTTTCACTGTCTGAAAATTATAATCCATTTTTTAAAAAAAGTGGTGCTAACTATTTTGCAGCAGAAGCATTAACTGAGAGGAGGAACACATTAAGTTTTTATTGTTGTAAAGAGCGTGACCACTCATTTCTTCTTTGAAAACATCTGAAAGGCCCATAATTTAAAGTGAAAAAAAAAAAAGGAAAAACAGCACAACTAAACGCTGCACCTGTATGCAAATACCTTCTATGAAAATGAAGTTATTTCAGTTTCTCTAACAAAAATCTGATATAATGTCACACAGGTAATTTGTTGATATCTGCATATTGTCTGTGATGCAGCCTGTAATGAGCTCAGCATGAGAGGAACGTTTTCTGAGACAACTAAAGGAAATTTAAACG
This sequence comes from Odontesthes bonariensis, assembly GCF_027942865.1. Lineage (NCBI taxonomy): Eukaryota > Metazoa > Chordata > Actinopteri > Atheriniformes > Atherinopsidae > Odontesthes > Odontesthes bonariensis. Next base: position 23,014,814 of record NC_134527.1, read on the forward strand.
CCTGGAATTTTAATTATGCTAGACGATGCACAAAAGATGACAGGCTTGGACCATTAATGTGTTGCATAGTAGGGGTAGTTTCATTAGTATCTAAGAAAACTGCAGCTTTCAGCAACCGTTGTAATGCCTGTCTAATCCTGTAGAAACCTGCATTTCAGTCAGCCAACTTGAACAGACCTTTATTATGCGAGTACAGAGTTATGAACAGCTAATGTTTGGTGTCTAGTGTCCAAATTCATCTATACCAGAAGAATACAGTGGGGTATGGCAGAGGGTGGTGTAAAGATAGTAAAATACCCACCCCAGTGAAACAAATCTGAAACCCTGCAACCCAAAACCATAAAACTACCACCACCATGCACTACAAACTACATGGTCCACTACGACTGTCAGAGGTTAACTATCTTTGATTCATCTTTCCATAGCGTATAAGTTCAAATGGCTTGGTCTTTGCCTGTATGCTCACTGGCAAACTGCTCTAATGTTATTTTTGGACAGTGATGGCTTTTTCCTCATGTGTCTTTCAGATATTGGGAAATGTTGTCCTCTTGGTATTTCTTTTTGCTTCGAACAGCCTGTTTCTAGGCTGGGTGGTTGCTTGGGTGGTCAGGCCTGGTTAAATCTGCAGTCTTGTAACATCTACACCACTTGCAGGGATTCCCTATTGTAAAATGAATTACTTCACATAATTATCAAATGTTTTATATGCCTTGCCAAATTTAAAGGCATTCGCAACATTTTTAGTATTTTTGGAAGGCCTTAGAAAGGTGTCTATGACCACAGAGGTCATTAGCAAAGAAAACATCAAGTATGAGTTTTAGATAAATCTGGTTTTAATTCCAACACCTACTCTGGGAGGAACATTTTCAAAGAGCATCAAGTGTTTCCTCGTTCAGATATGTTGAAAATCATAAACATTTTCCATGCGATATACCGTGTTTACTTTTATAAGTGTAGACTAATTACCATGCTAAACTGCTTACACATGAGTGATTGGCAGCAATTTCTATCTTTGCAGTACTAAAACTGTTCTACAATGTTTCCCATTACCCTCACAAGCTGCCAACAAGGTGCTTGCCTACCATTGGGAGCAACTTGGGGTTCAGTGTCTTGCCCAAGGACATTTTGGCATGCGGCCATGATTCGTTAACAAGCCCTTCTAAAACCCAGGACACATTTGCATTTGGAGATCTCGGACTTCACCATGAAAGAAGAGCAAGGGAATCTATATAGCAAAGAAATGATCAAAATGACTGATATGATCAGTACATTTATATTTTCTCAATCAAAGAAAATCAGTGTCTAATTCATTGATAATGAAAATTAAGACTTTATTTGATCTGATTTAAAACCTTGCTGTATTTGGACCAAGCTAAAGGCACATTGTTGCAGATATCCCGAGCAGTCAGAAAGTCACGCTTAACAACACATCTCGCAGCAGCTGTTTAAGACTTATTGTAAAGCTCGGCCTCATGTGGCTTATCGCTTAATCACACGGACCCCCACTTGTAGAGGAGCCGTCTCTCCACAGGCTTTTGCCATCATGCCGCACATTGCAGACAGCAGCTTAGACATGGGCAGGGATTAAATGAAAACTAATAATGCGAAATGAAAGGTTATCTGAAGGAGCCTAATGAAGTAATGTAAAACAGAAAATGTTCTCTGAAGACACAGTAATCCTCTGCAATGACTCACTGATATTATGATATTATGTAGAATAAGGCTTCCTCCTCCATCTACTCCTCCTCTCCACTGCTACAAATTAGAGACTTAATCAACATGCCTAAGTGAGAGTGCAGCAGATTTAGCTTCAGGAAAATAAAAACACAAAATTGCACTCCAGTGAGTAACATTTATCATGAAATCATGAGGAATTTTTAGTTTCAGTGTGTGCCAATTTTTGCTCAGATCGTTGGGCTAGTAATGTAAAAAGTAGTAATGTAAAAAAATACCATTACATTATCTTGATTTTGATAATGTAATGGTGCCGTTGTGCATCACGTTTGTGCAATAAGCATGCTGATCACAAACGAAATGTAGAGGGACGTAGCTTCATCTTGCTCGTCGTTCGCCATTTTCTTAAATACCTGAGTTTGTTGTTGTTGTTGGTGGTGGTGGTGAAGCGGTCAACCGGAAGTGGCTCTCTTAGCAATAGTTGAAATGGGTACAGTGCCACCTATCGTATCAGAGTATGACATGCTTTGTGCCTATGATCCGATTCATGCACCGCCATATATCCAAGGATAATTACCCTTGCTCAAATAAGGAGCAACTTAGTCTTATTGTAATTTAGCCAATAATCTGATCCTTTCAGTGCCATGTAACCCCACGACCTTATACCACTGTTTTACAATGTGTGCAAAGTGACAAGATAACGATAACTTTCTGTTAGTAGGAATAAACATGGCACTTTCATATCTTTTTTTTCACGTGACCTCAGTGATTTTAAGAAATATCATTGCTCAAATGTGACAAACAGCTTAAAGCCCTAAGGAGACAAGGGAATGGGCTCATTCATTTTTCCCTATTAATTCTCATGAGTTTTTTTTTCTTTACAATCACATGTCCTCATACTCATTATTGTTGAGGCAAACGGAGTAAACTAATGAATAAACAACAGTTCATTGATCCTTAGTTTTCTGTTAAAAGCAGACAAACTGACACATGGAGAGTAGTGTGAGCCAAAGATGTATCTGTTAAAGAATTTCTGACGGCTAAACAAAAAGAAGAAAAACAAAAGTAATACCTTTCATATCAGCCAGTTTCATATTATGTTAAATTCATGAAACGCTGGTATCAAATAATCGCCTCGTGGAAGACTGGGCACTGTCTGGTGAGAGCCATGGCTTTTCCTCTGAAGGCAAGATAAACAAAGGAATAAAATCAGAAAGACACTGACTTTCAGGTTCCTTTGCTTTAGGTGGAGATCAAAGAGCCGAGTCTCTTTTTCAAGCAGCCTGAAAGGACACTCAGTGACACTGCGTTAGAGAAATGATCCAATAACTGCTCGGTCACACTGCTGATGATGGCCACTTCTCTGCATTCAGGAATACAAACATTAATTCAGGTCCTTCCACGAGTCTGTCCCAGGATACTTGTTTGTTTCCTTTTACCCTTTTTTTCTCCTGCTTTTCCCTTTGCTTTCCCTTCAAGCTCGTGCCAGTGGCTGATGACAGAGTGCCACGAAGCCTTTACGGCAAGCCGCAAGGTGGAGCAGCTTCCACTTGCTCTTTCAATCGTGTCTTTTCATATGTCTCTATAAGAGAGTTGGAAAGAGATGCTCACTTATCATCCTGGTTTGCTCTCATTTCAAATTTTTTTTTGTTGCTTTGTCTTGCCCTGTAGTGTTGCCTTCTAAGCTTTAGCCCATTGTTTCGTCTTGGCTGAGCTGATGAAAGACCCTAAGAGAGCCAGGCAGTGCCAGCTACAAGTGGCTTGATCTGAGTGGCTGTCTGGTCCAGCTCAACTAAGCCATGTCCATGTCTCTGTCGCACTTGACTCCACAGCAAAGGAGCAGAATTTAGTTTGTCTGAAGGATCCTCATGAGGCGGCTGTGCACATAGCGGGTGACACATCGTGGGCTGCGGGTTGAGGTGGATGGATTATAGCTTGAGGAGAGTGCCTGTCTGATGTGAACCCAGCTTTGGGCAAATGTTTGTGTGATGTGACATTGCGCATGCAGCTCAGCATGTGGGGGCTGTGGGGGTTGGCTGAAGGCCAGGAGCAGACGAACCCTGCTAGACAAGCGGAACATGCTCCCAGCAACATCTTCAGTCTGGTCCCAGCTGTGTGTGTCATACTTAATCCTGGAACCAAAGGGACGCGTTACTCCATGCATTAAAAAAAACGTCATGGTAATTCAACCATTAAAATGCTGCAAGACTTTATGTGCGTCATTCCACCCGTTTGCCTTGTTCATGTTTGCCTATTTGAACCGACCACTGCTTATAAGTAACTTTCATTCTGTAGGCTAGTTCATTTATTACGCTTCCGTTTCTCTAATACTTTGTGATGTGGAGAGACTTGAAGGCATCTCACTTCTCCTTCATCAGTCTACACCCCCTTCCATTTTTGTTGTGAGTTCATGCAAGGTTCATGGTATCTCACAGACTTCAAGGATCATAATACATAACACTGGAGACTTTATTCTTGACAGGGCATCAACAGAAAATGATATCCATTCTTCCTCTATCCACCCTGCATTCATACATTTAACCCAATCACTATCTCTTCATCACTAGATTTACAGAAGCTGCTATCCTGTCCTTCTCGAGACAACCAATGTGGTATCATTTTCAGCCTCTCTTTCACTCTCACATCACTCTTTCTGTTTCCAATGTCCTCTTCCTCCTATTATTCCTTCTATCTCTTATCTTTCTATCAGGGTATCATCCTTTCAGCTGGAGCCTAAAGGCATAGATATCCCCTCTGTTCCAGCTGCCTCCCTCCTCTTCTTTCCCTCTGTCCTTCAATAATCTCAAGTTCAATCACTCATTTCCATCTTTTAGCCCTCATACAGTATAATAGTAGAGGGAAAAATAACAAATCGTCTGTGATGGGTTACAGATGGTTGCACCATGGGACTGTAAATCAGTCAGTGTGACTGTTTGATGCAATAGAATAAAATCAACAATGTAGCATTTGCTCAAATTTCTATGAAATTTTGAGGTTTTTTGAGGTTGAGAATTTGATGTAAAGACAACTATTTACTAGTTCTTCACATCCACCCCCCAACCCCCCTCACAGAAACATAATTAAATTTAAAAAAAGAGGAATAGCCCTTTAAGGAAAGCCCATTTTCCTACAATAAGGGCGACTGATTGATTTTGTGTCTTTAAAGAATGAATAAATCTCACTCAAATCATTGCAAGGAGTTTATCAGAGCAAGCTGTTTATCCTGTCGGGAGGTTAGAATCTGGGCAGTGATGATTACACAGAATATCTCGCTGAGCCACGTCCGCCTGTGGTTTATCAAAAGGCTTAGCAACTGCAAAGGGGCCGCATTGAATTTGAAGATACACTGTACTGCAATAAATGTTTCGACCAAAAAGCTATTGTGTCAGTTAGAGACAGTTTTCTCGACTGAATCCAAACATTCTGTTCAAATTCTTCTTTATGCCAAATATTAGGATTACTTCTGATTAAAGGTACAAAAATGCACAAAAAAAATCTCTCGAAAATGAAAGACGACGAAAACCATTTCAGAAAAGGGTTGGAGAAGCATGGTGTTTCTTCCTCTTATTGGAATATTAGCATACTTGTGTTATTTTGGGAAAACAATTCAGAGCTGTGACTGATCAAGATCACCGGCATAATGCCATGTGATTGTTTTGTTATCTGACTTGGACGTGGACGCATCAGACTCAGATTTTCCGTCGCGGCAGCCCAAGTCTCGTGTGTTTCACCTCATATTCCTACAACCCAACAATAGCACTAAGTTGCTTCTGTAGAGGGATGGCCATAGATTTATGTTGATTTAGCTTAAAACTCTCATTGTGCTCTCTCCCCTGTCGGATTTGGGTCTTGGTATTCTTAATGAGTGATCATAGAACAGCAGGGACAGAGATGGTTTCAGGGTCTACTGCACTAAATCCATATCTGTGCTACTTTCCCCATTGTTGATGTGTGGAAATAATAGATTACAATGAAAATGTAGCAAAATGAAATTAAACTACTGGTCTCTGCATCTGCATGCATTTTGCTGTACGTAGGACACTTAAAACTTTCCTCGTGTTATACTTCACCAGGCATGATTCCATTTTCTTCCCCATAAAACACTTCACTTATAGACAGAGGACACAGTTTAGACCAGACAAGCAGTCCGAAACACATGCATGTTGTACCTTCTGAAGCAGCTGGACTGTCATGAGATTTGAAACATCACAATCACTTGTCCCAAGCTATCAATTCTTGGCAGAAACAAAAATGTTTGGACTGAGCAGCTTTCTCTCCTGGTAGTTATGGATGGTCTTTAGATATGACAACAATCAATAGGGTGTGGTTTGTGACTTTAAAGCTGCAGTGGATGATATATTGAAACCACAGAGTTGACTCACCAGTCAGCTGGAAGAGCAGCGAGTTAGCCTTGTGCAAATGCCAGAAACCATAGCGAATACAATCATCGACTAACACATAATGTAGCCACATAGCTATGCTACTTGTATAATATTGAAAACAGAAAATTCCCCATAAACCACACCAAAGCAGTAACTTTCCAGAAGAAAAAAGCAACCATGGTGTCAGTTTTTAAGTTATGTGATTCCATTGTGGAAAAGCTGTCCTCATGTTGACTCTGGTGTGAACACTTCTTTTATCCAAACATTTTTCTTTAGCTGTAGCCATTCTGATATAGCCTTGCATTTCTTGCCTGTAGTAACGGTTTAACCTGCTGCTCTTTCTCTGCCATTACTGTGCTGTCTGCCAACTGCTCTAACCCTGCAGCGCTCTATAGACTTAAGTGCTGTGCAAATTAATGCACATCAGAATGCACGGAGGAGGAAATGTAAACAGGAAGAGGAACTGGTAGGCCATCCAATCATTGTATTTAGGCCAAATGCAATGATTGGATGGCTTTTTTAGACATCTGTGACTGAAAAGACAAATTTTTTCCCTCTGTTTTTTAATGCAAATTCTCTAACAGCTATTGGGATGTGAAGAGAACATCAACACATCTGACAATAAGTGCCGTTAGAGAGGATAAGATACCATGCCTTTAATAGGCAGGTGTTTCATCCAGTCACCTGTTAAGCATTTTTGAATGGCTTGCCCTTTCTCCAAATGGTTTACACAGAGGACTTCCCATATGCTTCTGTGACACAAACCATCTGGCGCATCAGGTTTGCTGTTAACAGCAACAGAAAAGGCCACAACCAGCACACTTTGGATTCTGACCTGGCCTTGAAATATGCGAAAAAATCTTATATACACAAACTGGTAAGACATTGTAAATACAGTTCTGTTCACTCTTCTGTAATTACTCTACCTTTTGCTGAATACTGAATACTGCACCGTTCTATTGTTGCTTTTGACTTCTATAATTGTTTTCAGTATAAAAACCACATAGCTCCAACTAATAACAAAAACTGTAAAGCAAAATACATAAACACAACCTTTAATTCTGAATAAGAAAGTAATTCAAATAGTAAAGAATGCATTCAAATAATCCCCTCCAGCATTCACAAGAATGCTAAGTAAACTTGTGGGCTAAGAGTAAAAAGCACATTGGTGCAATGGTGTCATCCTCATTCCCTCAAAGTATACAAAGAAAACTTAAGAGGCACTGATCTAACGTCAGTCATTCACAGCAGTTAATCAGGTTTGCTACTTATATACATTAGTGTGCAGTAGCATTTACTTTATTTCAGGCTACTGCAGAAACTGCCCTTCAACAAGTGGGATAACTTTATAGTAAAGATGAAATATTGTGAGTTATGTTTTTATTTTCCCAGTCAGTTCTAGAAAGCACAGTCAGGAAAGCCATTCAAGCAGTTTAGGCTAAATCTATGTTGCACTGTGTCATCTTTTACACTCTACGCTGCAATGGTTATGCATGGAGTCTGAGCTAAAGGAGACACAAAAAAGTGCATGACTCAACTTGCATCCTCCACTGCTGAAGATTGGAGTTCCAAAGTCTGAAATAAACTGTTGTAAAAAGTCATTTGTTCCAGGTATAATCAAAACTTTAAATAGTACAACCCTAAAGCTTGGACTAACTGTTTGAAAGATTTTGTTAAGGACAGAGTGTGTACACCAGTATGTACAATATTCTGGCTGAATCTAGTCTAATTATGTTTTTACTATTTTTTTAAACTGGAATTTCACTTTTAATGGTGTATTGTTAAGCATTTTAACTAGCAAAAAAGTTGAAAAGTTTGTAAGCCACATGGAAACTCTCTGCCATTTTGTCTCTACTAAATTAAAGTATCATTCACTCAGTTACCTCAATGGGAACTTCATTTTCATGACACATCCCAACAGTGATGTTTTATCTGTTTAGTATTTTCTAACTTGCCAAATGTTATTGGCACACGTGTGTCAGCAGAGGCACAAACGGGAAGTTTGATTAAAATAGACCGCACCAAAAAAAAAAAATGGCCATTTTGGTGAAAGATGGATAATAGATGTGCTGGAGAAGAGACAAAGGAATCAGGTTCTGTCAGTGAGCGCATACCAACCATTTGGAAGGGTCCAGAGTTTCAGGAATACTAACTTAAAGCAATACTATGTAACATTTCTACCTTAAAATAACAGCTTGAAAAAAATTGTGTGGCTAGAATGAGTTTTAATATTACGATTGGCCTGTCTCCTATGCCCTTCGGGGGTCTGAGTTGGAAAAACTGCGCTATGCAACTTTGCTGGAGCGGCCCGGGAGCTGAGCGGAAGTACTTCGACTTGCTTTCTGGCACACCTACCGCAAAAACAAATAGACCCCTCTCACGCTCCCAGGTACATTTGATTACTCTTACCTTCTCGGTCGACATAGCTTGCACCTTCTGACTCCTCGCCGATTCGTCAACAAACGTGAAACGTGAAAGCGAAAGGGTGTTGTATTTACGACAGTGTAACCGTACATTACCTCCAAGCCTGTAGGGGGAGCTCCATAGTGGGCTTTTTGAGAAGTTACATTGTATCGCTTTAAATAAATAACTAGGAATAACTTAAATAATTTCAGTTAATACCTGCAAATGATAAGATGTGATTGTACTCTGTGGGTAAAGTTTAATGGGTGGTATTTGTCATCCACAGATTCTTTATATTATGTAACCTTCTCTTTTAGTTGCTTTAATGAAACTCCTTACAGCTTTGTGAGGGGAGCAAGAAGAATTTGTGATTTACAGCTTCCAATCTTTAAGTAGAGCACCAAGGAGAGCCTCTGTGCAAACTGATTCACTGTGTTTACATTGATTAAATGATGGCGAAACAGGAAGGAGCTGCAGAGAAATACTTCTGCACACATAAGGCTACAAAATTAAATCTGTCATGCACTGGACTAAAGCTGTTCACAATGAAAAACTGAGACAATTAAAAGTTCACACTGTTTTCACGAGCCTAATTTTTCCTTTTTTGTCTCTTCTTATGTTCAAAAACACAGCTTGAATAGAAAGATGGCTTCCCTTGTGTCATGGCCTCTTTTTTAGTGTGGCAAAAGCAGCATCTCATTTTAAATTCTTGAGATGTATTTTTAACGGTGATACAATGTTACCAGAACTACCAAACAGATTTTCATTGATTCAACCATCTAAATTGCTTAAAGAAACGTTAAAGGGTTTTCTTTTTGTTACCTTAATCCTTAAAGTATGATTTTTCTGTTGGCATTATAAATGTATCTGTTCATTAAGAGTCCAAATGTGTCTTGAGTGAACACTTAAAGGTAGGTGCTCTGTAGGCAAATAAACAAGTAGCCACCGTAGCCGGGGGGCAACCGACATTCCGACATCCCAGCAGTCCGACATGCAAACATCCCGCCATTCCGACAAGGCTTTCCATATAAGGAAATGGGTGTTACTCAACAGGTGAGTCCCTTCTTTCTGTTCATGCATTTTACATGTTTTAAGACATGCGTACAGATGTGATACAGCCTTTAATAGTGTAATTAAATTTTATATAACTGAGGTATAACGCACATATGACGCACTCCAAAAGCAAATGAATGATATTCAAATAGTTTATCACACAAAAAGGAGCGACAAACATAGACAAACACTGTACACTTATAGATTTAAAACTAATAAACTAATATAAAAACAAATAATAATAATACGTTTTGGGTAGCCTAAAATATTAAATTGGTTTCATTTGCAGCACCGGGACGTCCAATACAGGTGAGCTGTCACAGATGTCTGTAATTGCAATTATTAATGTTGCATATGATGCCAGCGTGCAAAAGACGCTCTGTGGAGAGCTCCGCTCCAGCTGGCTTCTGTGACAGGTCACTGACACTGTATTTCTGCTTAATCTAACATGTTTCAGACTCGCCCGATTTACATTAATACCTGTATTTTGATATTTGAAATTTCAGGGGATTTTGATAATAGATTATTAAAGTTGGTTCCTCTAAACAAAATAGGCTTTAATAGGCTATTAAACGAATTGTCGGAAAGGCGGATATTTAAAAAGAATAAAACATACCGCCATTCCGACCATAGGAGGACAAAAGTGTCGGAATGACGGGACCTTTGATTAAGTGTCGCCATTCTGACAATTTGAGGCCCATGTCGGACTGGTGGGATGTCGGAATGGCGGCATGTAAACCAAGTAGCCTACATCAGCCTACACAGTCGGCTGTCAACTGAGCTTTCCCTTTGTGATGGAGAAGAGATGCAGGGAGTAAAGATACACACACACTGAAGCTTTAAACCCCTGATATCTGACAGCTCACCAGTGGGGCATCAGCGTTTTGTCTATACATCTTTGCTGTGCACATGAGTGGTTTGTACAAGTGGGTGCACATGTGAAACGTTGGATCTGATTGATGCAAAGCATTATATGATATGGTAAACACAGTTGATACAATCAGAACAAAAATGATACGCTAAACACCTATACAGACTCCTGATAAACCACTGATTGATATTTTCCAGGCAAAATCAGCTTTTTTCATTGACAAGGGTCCTGATGATCCAGCTTTGTAAAACATTTGCCTCCAAGAAAGAAAAAAATAAATCCTTTAGTATATCCTTTAGAGCTCCCATGTTGTGTTCACAAGCTACAAAAGCAAACTGCACTGCAAGAAAGTGCATAGAACTTTTCAACCTTGATACATCGAGCAAGCTGTAGACAAGCATGTTTGGGTCAAGATCCGTTACAAGGCAGCGCCCAGGACTGACAGCACAGATCCAGAGCTTTGGAGCTGTTCACGTAGATGCTTTGTTCACTGTTTCTGCGGAAAGCTGCTTATTGCAAATGAAAAAATCCTGGTAGTAACTCTACTGCTTGCATGAAGCTACTTCAGGTCAGTAGCTGATCTCAAATTGCGCTTCCAGTCTGTTCAGATTTTCATAGAAATGCGGACAAAAGTGTCTTGAACCACTTGTAAACGAGACCCGAGTAATCTGATATAAATCCATTTGGAATTTGGTCACACCTTCATTTTCCGCTGTGCAGTTGCGATCGGATCATCCAGGATACATCTTAGCATCAGGTCAGACCGCTCTCTTATTTGCTTGAGTAATTTCTCAGGCTTCTTTTCTTTCATCCACATAAATGTTTGTCTGTTGTATTGTATGTGATTTGTATCTTCTTACCTAGATGCAAATAAATAATATTTTTACACTAATTTTTTGAATTCCTTTATAACAATGTATACTATAAGTAATTCTATAATCACAATTACAAACAAAATTGAGCACAACAGATTTTTTTGTCTTATTTTCTTGTTAACCATCCTTTCTGAATAGCTTTATTTTTTGGGTATGTATTTATTCTGTTTTAATTGTACTCTAGGCATAATTAAAATGAGGGCATGTCCTCAATGGTTTCTAAAGGTCTAAATAAAAGCTAAATGAGTACAGTAAGTGGATGAAACAACTGTATTTTTACATAAAGTAGATCATTAGAAACTATCTGGGCAATATGATGGGAGATGTGACATAACTAACTCTGTACATTCAATATGTCCAAAAATGCCACACCGTCTGCCTTCAGCTACTTGTGGCTCATTATATTCACGTCAATAGACCCTGCATCTTTCAGACAACATTGTTTTCCTTCTAAGACAAACACTCTGCTTCCCTGTTATTGAGCTGTTTTAAAATGCCACTCTGATTGCCACATCTGTTCAAAAGGATGAGAGCAGTAATGAGACTGCTTGTAGCATTTTGTCTCATGATTTCAATCATCCAGCGGGATGCTTCTTCCCTTTATCTGACATTATCTGGCTCATGCAAAGTCTTTGTTTTGCAACACCTATTAATTTAAGGGGGAAACTTGTCATTTTGTGTTGTATATTTGATTCCATCCCGAGAATTACATTAGGCAACTGATTTCAATTTGTGTGTTACCAGCTAGCTTGGCACAGAGGCTGGATGTAAAGACAAAAATCTAGTTGAAGTATTACCAACACCTCTTGATCTGTGGGTGGATTTTATGAGGTCAGTGTATTGAGCTGGCCAAATGGTTATTAATGGGCCTAAAACAAATCATTATCCGGCTACTTTAGTCAGTGGGATTTCCCCGAGATGTAAGGGACAAAACATCAGAGATTTACTTAAAATCTTACAGCCTATTTGTTTCTGTATATACATTCTAATATTTAGTTAATTTAAAAAGAAAGGAAATCAGAGCATTGGCCACCAAATCTGGCTATGTTTAGCTTTGCCCTACATTCTGATCCTCAAGTGCATTTCCCTGAATGGTAGAGTAGAATAACACCCTCACTGGGCTGACATCGCTCTTGTTGTTATTATTCCATAAAATCTTGCATGTATAACTGTGTACAGTCATCCTCAAAGTTTCTCAAATACTGTAAAAGAAGATGCCACCTAACGGAAATTTAAGCAACATGATCGCATGACAGAGCGTGCAATAGTTATGCTGGTCCACACTAATAAACATTACATTTAACTATAAAGACTCAAAAAATGTAGTAAAAGTACTAGGCTACCCTTCCTCTGTTTCTTATAAATATGCAGCCTAAGTTTCAAAATGTCAGGATATTGACATTCTATGTCTCAATATGTGTTTTTACGCGATGGCGTCCACTCTCCGTGTCTCACTACTGTTCTTTTGGCCACAAAGAATGGGGGGATGGTGAAAGGTGCTAATGCACCAACTTTAGTGCAAAGATCTTTACTTCATGACTCGAAAGTACACGGTTAGGGTTAGAATTTATGTACATGGCGAGGTTTAGATGTCAAAAAATATGTGGTTGGACAGTTACAAAAATCTTCATGGTTACAGCTTACACTTTTATTATTCATGTGCCACGACTCCTGTTGAATTATCAGAAAGCTGGCCAAGAGAAAACATCAGCCTTGTGATACATTCCTATCTCACAATTTACAATCATGTTCTGTGGCACTTCGATGGTTTGCATATGTGGACTCGTGAGAATGGGCTGATAAAAGAAAATCTGTTGAAAATATAAAAACAACATAATTATTATAATTAGCAAATTGAAAGAGATGTGCTTTGATGTCATTTTCGTAATTGAACTAAAAAACATTGATTACTGATAACTAAATATGTCAGGTTGTCAGCATACCACTGAGTAGTCAGTTGTTTGAATGACACCACAATGTTACCATTGTTACTAACTGTATAATGTAATAATGAGATAATAATTAAAGGTTGGTGTCATAGGGATACATGACAACAATTACATTTTCTTAAGACAAAAAGCCAAACTGTTATCTCTTGAATTATTGGTCTACAAAGTGGATGTTAACTGAAAAAGACAATTTTAAACATGCTACTTTACTGCTGAGAACAACATATGTTTTGGTTTATGTAGGAAATACAGCAACCACAAGTCAAGATAAAACCACACCTTCATCACTTGACACTGCTGCATTTCTTGCTGTGTCAAAAAAGGTGGTAAGAGTTCAGTTACATGCAAAAGTGGCTTGCTTCTCGAAATAGATGTCTACACAGTGCCAAGTTATCTTTGCTCTTAAACAAAGCATGTAGCGTGTACAGCTAAAAGTAATGTCTAGCATGATTATCGAAGGCTATTTTAAATAAAGTAAATCAAGTTCTGTTTGTTTTGTACTGAAGTGTATTAAACAATGCTAAGATTTATTTGGGAAATGAAGAAACAAAGGAAAGAGGACACATTTATTCATTGTTTACACTTGCTCATTCATGAAAAACTGAGAAATTAGGATTAGCTCAGAGAGGATATGAGCTTCAGGTATGCAATAGAAATATCCTTTTACTCTGCTACACATCTTACAGAATGAGAAACGCAATACGAATCATCCAGTTGAAATAAACAGTATGTTTTGCCTGCGTTTTTACATCAATAGCAACAGCAGTTGAGGATATTCAAGCTAAGCAATGATAGACATTTTATTCTTTACATTTCTTTATCTCTTTGTCTGCAACTGTGTCCCCTGGAAGGCACATCTGAGCTAAGACCAAATCTGACAAAAACACCCCAACACAGTGATAGAATTCTGTATGTCTCGCTTGCTGCCTTTGGATATACATGGTTTCTGTTCTCTGCCTTAAACCCCCTGGTCACACAGTGTTAAGGCATGTGTTGCTGAGTCTGTCTACATTTAATTCACAGCTTACTGCTTTAATAGCTACAGCCCCCTGCACAGTGCTGAACCCTGGGGCAATTCTACCACCTCACTCAGACTTTAATAGCTTGAGATACAGCTGCTCAACTGCCTCCAACAGATGAAGCTGGATGGACAGCCAGATGTGTCTCAGCAGACAAAAGGGGCTTATTTTCACAACATGTGGCACGTCTGACCACCTTCACAAGCGTGTAACATTGACACAGTCTGTGCAACATATTACTCAGAAACACTCACCAAATCCCAAGTCAGGCCAAAAAAAATCTTTTATATATACACATCTGAACACCAATGAATAAGACATGCATCATCATCCAGACCAAACTTCAGGAGTTTCATAATCGGGTGCATTTCGGCTTAGATATATTTCTGTGGAAGTACTTAGATGAAAGCAGAAAGAGATTGTAAAAACAAAGGATAATAAAGAGATTCTAGTTATAGGGACTGAAGGCTCCCTGATGAACCACATAACATCAACAGTCTTCTTTTTGTTAGGATTGAAAAGTCACTGAAGTACTCCCCCTGATACTTCTGCACTCATCTATAGGTCTGCATGGTCATTTTTTCATTGTTTGTTTGTCTGTAAGTCTATACAAAATCAAAAATCAATAAAAAGTAAATGACAAAAAAAGAAAGAAAAGTCACTGAAGTGACTTAAGAGCCTGTTGTTAGCTGGTAATCCAGTCAAAATCGAGATGCACATGGGCTCAATAAAAACTTCCCTGCTGGTTCATTTCTCTGAGTTTGATATTTTTCACCCCTTACATAAATAGATGTTAAATGATATGACCAATATTTTTGTAATTTCAGTTGCTTGTGCTGCATTTGTGTGTGTTTAAACTGTTCCCTGTTGGCATGTCGGCATGTTCCATGTTAACCAACTTGTGTCATCCTCACAAGTCCGTGAGAGCTCAGTCGGTCACGTGTATAAATGTCTGCAACTGCTCAGACTGAACATGTCCACTACGCACCTGCATCATTCTCCATTTAGAAAACAAATATACCATCCAAAGAAGTCAACCTGTAGACAATCAACAGAGATGAACAAAAGATCTTCATTTGATTGGATCAGATGAGTGTTTTGTGTCTTAAAACCAATAATCTATCAATATAGTTTATTGATAGTCAATAAAAAATTGGTGGTGGTTGTCGCCTCAAAGCAAGAGGGTTCCTGGTTGGAGTCCTACTCAGACTCATCATCAGCACCATCAACTCGGTCACCTACAACATTGCCAAACACCTCAGCTCCAGTGCAGTGCAGCGAGGAGTGTACAGATCTTTAAATAAGGGAGACCAAACAACAGCTTCACAAGCTCATGGCACCACACAGGGGAGCCAGCTTCTCAGGTCAAGACTCAGCAGTTCACTTGTCATGATGTGATAACGGAGTTGGACCCAAATGCAGACAACGTAGATGAGGAGAGTAGATCTTGATGGTTTAATGAAAATAAATGATGATACAAGATCCAGGAGCACAGGAACAAAAACCAAAAGGAGACTAAGGAATGCCAAAACTGGCAAAAGGTGATCACGGGAAGGGAGATGGGAGACAAGTAGACTAGAGAGACAAATACGAGGAAAAAGCCGAGGAATAGGACGGGGAATACAGACGAGGATCCGGTGAGCCGGGCGAGGAGTAGTGGAACTAGAACGACATATATACTGGGGAGGTGATTACTGGAGCAGGAACTGGTGGCTAATTAATAACAGGTTGCAGGTGAGAGTGAAGAGAGCAGAGGGCAGGAAACGGACTGAGGATAGAGAGAGAGAGATGGCAGAACACAGGGGGAGGGAGAGCATACTAACTGAAAATGAATATAACACAAAGAATACACAAGGAGAAAAAAACATAACTGAATACTGAGAAACAGAACTAAGGTGAAACAAAGACTGATCAAACACAGAAAACACTAAGAGCACTGAATAAAAATACCTATAACTAAGTCCAAAAACATAACTAAAAACCCAGATCCTGACAGTTCACTTACATCTTAAGCAGAGGAGACGCGCTTTGGAGGACAGTGATGTACATGTTCTGGACAGAAAAGACAGTATGCCATCTAAGTTAAACTGGAAAAAAACATCTTTGAACAGAGGAGGGGGTCTTAGGTATCACCTTCCCAGCAGTTGCAATGCAGCATTGTTTCACAACCGTTCACACCTTGGATCCTGTGACCAAAACATACTTTCTCAAACAGGTCAACAACCTACAGGTGAGAAGGACTTAAAGGATCCACACACTGGTCAGGTGACACGTGTGACTGTAACGACCTGCCAAGTGTGATCAGTCCCTCTAGTACTTAAAAGCTGAAGAAGCCTTTCGAATGAGACGTTTAACATCTTCAAGTCCAGTTGCCCTTATTCAAGCTCTGAGCATGTTCACCATTATTGCTAAGCATGATAGCATACTAATAGATGGTAATTAGCACATCATTGAACTAAATCCAAACAAATAATGCATTGCATTTTAACTGAAGAAATGAGTAAAGATGTAACAGAGGGATCTCTGACAAGAGAATGATTTCACATTTTATAAATCTGCACATTTAGTGATTGACTTAATGGACAGGGAGTCTTCTTTAAAATCCCACATTTGAAAGGACATATCCTCCATGTCACAATGTGCTAAGAAATGACAGTTTCAATTTTTGAAGACATTTCCTGCTTTCAAGAAAGACTGTCTGAGGTTTCACTCAGATCCAAGTGTGGGCTGTCAAAGATGGCCAGGTCTAATGTTCTTAAAAATCTACTGATACTGGCATTCATTTGGGAACATTTTCTTCTCTACTTACTCCTCCTTTTGAAAACACCATCCAATAAAGAGTTTCTAAATCCTACTAATCCCGAAGGCCACCACTCATGCCTATTTCGTAGTTTATCTTGTATACTGGAAAGTAATTTCCAGGCTCATTCCTGTGTCTGTTAACAGGGTTACAAAAGCTGAATATAGGAAATAGCACATAAGTATTGGTTCAGATTTGTGGGTGGCTTTTTCATCAGATGGTTATATACTGTCAAGAACGTGCAAATTGCAACCTGGACCGTGATGCAGCCGACTGTCAGTTAGTGATATTACAACTTTAAACATTATGGAAACTGAGAGAAACGGTGTGGTCCTTGGAGGCGACCAAGTGTCAAAATGCATTATGATTCTTACTCAAAGTTCATAACTAGTAGGAGGAAAGTTCAAAATCTCTGGACTGGGTGATACTTCTCTACTATCAACCCTCTTTACATTACACAGAGTTAGCTTGATTTAGCTGTGTTGATGAAATAAAAATTCTGTTAAAACTCTGTTTTCCACAATGCTCAAAGGAAATATTGCTACGAGTGGTGACATTGCTAGCCGTCTAACTGGAAGAAATACTGTTTATAATCCTGTCTGTTGGTAAGAGAATCAAGTCGCAAGTTTATTGCAGAAGTTTCTACCAGCATCTCCACATGGCTCTTCATTAAATTTAAACTCTGCAAAAGCTGGCTGCCTATAACACTTTTTTTGTTCTTGCAACTTTCATCAGGGGTGCTACGAAAACAGTTTCAAGTGCTGACAGGAAAGCACAAAGCTTACTGAGAACTTTAGTTTAAGTTTAACAATTCATTAAGATGCTGAGCTACATTTGTGGAAAACAACTCATTAACTTCTACATTTCTGTGATACTCCTACGTTCTTTGGAAAGGTTAAGGTTACAACTGCCAAATAAAACTGTCATTTCAGATGCATCTCGCTTCTTTTCTATCCTCCCGTGGCTTGTAGTTAGGAGGATACATCCTGACTCAGTCCAGATCCCGACAGAGCATTCTACTTCATGATGTACTCTTCTTTTTCAATTGCATCCCCTCCGTGTGTCTGTCCCAGTGGAGGCGGATATGAGTGGTGACAAAGAGCCAGATGGGAGTCCAGCTATGAATCCAGACTAGAGGCAGTAAAACTTTAGAGCTTCATTGTTAACTGGAGGGAGATATTACTTGGTGTTGTGTGTTAAGTGAGGTATCAACACTGTTGCAGTAATGGCAGCAAAAGTAGGCTCATAAATATTTTGTTCATGATGACCTAACACATAAAGGAACAAATAAGTTTCTTTCTGTGGATATCTTTTCACACATAGATATTACAGGATCACACAAACTCAACTTTGTCACCACAGGATTTGTAAAAGGGAACTTTATCCCAACACATGTCTTACAACCATCAGTTGCAATTACAATACAAACACTTTATAGAGAATGACAAAGTATAGCTCAGTTTTCATATCATTGTTCTTCGATTTGTTGTACAAAGTTAAGAGAATTCTTCATGATGTGGGATGATGCATCAAAAACAGCAAAGGGTTGTTAGAAAGAGGACCATTTTTTTGTTGTTTAAATGGATTCATTTGAAGTGAAAATACCAACAACAACTCTATTTCAGCATATTGCATCACCAAAAGACACTATTCAGAGTTCAAAGTCCAATCCTAAAACTGAATAAGTTGGTCTTTCATGTGCCCACAAATGTCATTTCATTTTAGATCAAATGTGATATACAGCATGCACTGAACAAGTGAAGTAAATATGTTTACAGAACTCAATGTAGCTGCTGGCACTGTCATAAAGCCTCACTGGCAAAGTCATTCCTAAGACTTCAGTACTTGCTATCAGGGATATGAATGATGTCCTCTAAATTTGAAATAATAAATAAAGCCTTGACCAAAAAGAAAAAAGAACTTATTTGTGTATTTGGTTAGCATGAGGCTGTCATCCAACCTGAAACCCGACTAGAGGCGCAGGACTAATTCAAATTTGGGTCTATGTTTTATAAGGTCAGTCAGGTCAGTTCCAGTCTCATTCTGTCACAATACATTCTCAATTCCTACTCATCATATGCTGCTGCTTGGTCACGAGCTCCTTGCATAGGTTTTCAACACACAGGGAACTTCTTTATTACCACTTCTGGATAGACAGAGAATGACTATAATCACAAAGAGGTAATTGTGTGTGTTAAACACTTATGCAAGGAACTGCATACTGTGAGTGCTCCTTCTGTGGCAAAAAAAAATAAAAATATTTTGTGCTGGGTTTTTGCATAAGGAGATTGGAGAGGAGGCAAATTGACTTCCTTCCCTCTACTACTGTCTCTACTACTGTTTATTGTGGAAAGCTGTACCAACATTTGCTGTTCCGTCATGACAGCACGTCTGGTGCGTTACTAACTTGGGAAATCCTGCACGCTCTACAACGATCCTCTGGAGGTATGTGTTAAAAACCAACGCGGAGGGCTCCTGGCCATATGTCAGTATGTGACGAGGTGGGAGTGAGAACAAATTGCATATTACTGAAGGCGCTTGGGCCTGTTTAACATTATAAATAAAACCTTAGTAGATCTGAGAAAGCTCAAGTGTTTGGACCTAAAAACACCTCAACTTCAAGGGGAGGGTACCTCAGAGAAGCCTTGAAAAACTGCAGGGTGGAACTTAACATGTATAGTTTAACTTGGAAGAAGATAATCAGACATTTTCTTCTCTCAAACATCCCAATTAATAATGTTATAAGTCACAATATCGGCTTCCTAAAAGTTTGAGTCCTGTTACAGATAATTTACTTAACCTTTTGAGCTCTTGACTTATTTCTAAAACTTCCCGTGAAAGAATATGATATGCTACAGTTATCTTTACCACACCAGAGCAACATTAGAAAAACCATTAGTAAATCTGAATCTAACGCATATAATGCCATGTTTATTAAACTTAGGAAATTGGATTATAACTAATTCAGAAACTGTTAAAGGACTCTATGTTTTTTAGTTTGAACTGTACCTGTTCCAACGTCGGTGTGCTCTTGAGACAAGTGCTGGCTCTGGTGGACCCATTCGCCATTGCACTTAAAGAAGATCTGGAGCGCGGGGCGGGCTTGACATCGGAGCTTGATGGGGTTACTCTTGATGATGTAGGCATCAACAGGCTCCTCCAGGAAGCGGGGCAGGGTCCCAGACTGGCCATGCTGCAGAGCTTCACCCCGAGGACCTGAATAATGAAATTACATTTCAAATCAGACTTAAACAGAATTTCCAGTCAAAATTGACGAGAATTTTAAACAAATGTAATACTTCAAAATTTTCTTCCTTTACCAGGATAAACAAAAGCCTACTAAAACCAGCTGCTTTAATTTTTTTTTAATCATCGGAGATGTTATCATATTTTCAATCACTAGATTTAAACCATTTGCAAATTCCTGCAATCTGTCATTCTACATTCTACAGTCTCTCTAGCGTCACCTCCTTTTTGGTAACAGGGCTGTAAGTTATGGGAGAGAAAAAATTGACATGAATACCTCATAAAAACAATGGCAGATCTACATTACAGCTTTAAACTCTACCTTGATCTCAGAAAATGGACACAAGGCAGATAATTCAGTTGAAGAATTCACCAAAAGCAGCGGGCAATACATTAGGACTCCCTTCTTCCCCTGCCTGTTTGAGGTGTGTCCCAGTCAGCACACGTTTCACTACTTCTGAGGCCCAAAAGTGTAATTACACTTTGACTAATCCGCTAGTTTGCTGGAACCTCTTTCATGCAAGTGTGAAGGGTTTAGCGAGGCAAACCGTCCTGCACCCTCCCCTCCTGATCCCTACTGCACACTCCATGTTACTCCACAGTGATGGGTGTACCTCTGAAAAGCCCATCAGGATTAGAGCACCCACTCTCTCTTTCTCTCTCCCGAGCTAATCTAATCCTCCTACCTTTCCTGCCGGATGTCTCCTGATCGAGGGAAATAGATAAAAGACTCTGCGATCCCCTGGCTGTGAAAATCACAGCACTTGCTCAGTGTTCCTCTTTCCCTCTGTGTGACACATTCACATTCTCTCCCTCATTCCTGGAATGGAAGCTGAACAAAGAGACATGCTTTTAATTTCAAAATGACTTGCCCTAGGCGAGCTTTTCTTGTTCAGAGTGCTCCAATTTGTTTTGCGCACGCATGTAGAATTGACATGGGGTGTTTGCATATGGATAGATGCAAAACATAGACGTAAGTACACATCCAGACGGTGATAGACGGGAACCCAAATGCACAAACGCACAGCTGTCAAATACATAAAAGTACCGCTGAATAACAACATATTTGTTGATAGATGGGGCATAATATCAATGAATGTTTACGAGCAGGACAATTTAATGTCAATGCAACTAATACCTGTAGCAGCATCAACATTAGAGATGATATTAGTTATGCACTACAGGTTTTTATTGCAGTTAGTAGTCTGTTCACTATTCACATTTCATTTTCTATTTAGCCGCTGGGAGAGTATTGCAGCTGACAGATTAAGAGACATGGGAAAGTAACCTATGATGCCATTTAACCTCAGGCTGGTGTTGGGACATGTGGCTTACAAGTACTTCACCGTCCCTTGAAATTGCAAAAGATTGTCTCTGCTCATGAAATGGCTGAATATATATCACAAATTAAAACACAAAGCAGGCAATACAATATATTTTGTATAAACTATACTATTTTATGCTAAACCCTCCTGTGGAATGGCCCTCTGGCACAGCACTGCGATGCTGTTTGACATTCTCCCAACATTCACTCATTTACATCTCAAGGCCAGTTCAGTTCTGTTATTGGTTCATCTCTCCTCAATATGCTTCACCGCTGTCATTCAGGAGACCGCTGAGCCCTGTGCTTCACAGTTTTCACAGTGATCTACAACCAATGCTTGAGTCTGGCAATAACGCAAAAGGGGCACAGATACATCTCGCCAGCTCTAAGAGGAAAACAACATATCACTGCCAAAAGGCTGAGTGATGGTTCTATTTTCTTTGCTTCTGTGTCTGCTGTGCACATAAACAAAAGTTTCTACTGGAAACACAGACTGCTTGTGATGCAGCTTGTCAAGAGGCCAGCGCATTTTCATTTTTCCTCAAGTACAGCAAACATTCCATCTACTCACATGCAAAATTAAAAGTAATGGGTAAGTGTGGTCTCCAATGTCAGTTCATAAGGCTCTGAGTAACTGATTTCTTGACACACAGATTGGGGACCTTGGGACATCTATTCTCAGACATGGGGAGTGTGCCCTCATATTGCTGCTTTTTTGTTCTGTGTCTATGTTAGTGGACATGTTATCAAATTTGTGGATGTCACTGGCGATGTTTCCTACCTCAGAGTTCAGATCAAGGCTAAGTTGCCACGTGACCACTTACACCTCTTCTGTTATTGTCGAGAGGCGACATGAGCGACCGCTCCACTGCTTTCTCTGAGATAATGAAAGCTAAACTCTTATGTTCCTGTTTTCATGAGATTATATTGCTGGGGAATAAAGCAAAAAATGCTCTCCCATTCTTGCTTGATATAACGTTCTCAAGAGTTCTGGATCATCTTTGTTATCTTTTCTCTTGTGTAATTCTTCAAATATGTTTAGTGGGTGACCGGCTGCAAGGAGGCCAGTTTAACACCTGAGACCAGATGCATGAAACTGTGTGTAGATTCGTGACCAAAAGTGTGCGCATGCCCAAAAAACATAAAACGTACGTACACATGCATTGTTTTTTAGAATTACAGTGCACAGTGAAAATGAGTACACCCCTGTTGAAAAGTAACATTTTGAACAATATTTTAATACACACACAAGTTATTCCCAAAACGTGCATAGAGTAAGTTTAATACAACATCTGTTCAGCTTACAGCAGAAAAGAAAGGTCAATAATATAACTTAAATGACATATTTGTCCATTTTTGTGAAATTATGCTGGTGCAAAAGTGAGTACACCCCTATGTTAAACTCCCTGAGAATGGGCCGTGTTGGCCCGAAATGTCATGAAATGAAAAGGCATTAAAAGGGAGGTCATCGTTGTGCGTTTCATCCTTGCCTTACATTGAAATTTTACATTTTGAGTCTGCACCAGGCTAAAAGAGACGTGTGTGAGATTTGACTGAAATCCTATGGAGAGTATCATGATCTGCTTCAGTAGTCACAGTACATGTTGACAAGCATGTTTCTTTTGGTGAAATTCAGCTTCCTACTGTTGATGGCATCCATACAGCCCCAAACCATGTCACTCCCACTACTATGCTTGACTTTAAGCATGGGGCACTTTTCTTTGTACAAATCACTTTTTACCACCACACAGGCTTGACACCATCTAAAGCAAATTTGTTTATCATTGTCTCATCAGAGACAAACAAACTAAGGATATGGATTGCTGGAACCATGTCCTGTGATCTGATGACACCAAGATGAACAAATTTGCTTTCGATGGTGTCAAGCCTGTGTGGTGGTAAAAAGTGATTTGTACAAAGAAAAGTGCCCCATGCTTAAAGTCAAGCATAGTAGTGGGAGTGACATGGTTTGGGGCTGTATGGATGCCATCAACAGTAGGAAGCTGAATTTCACCAAAAGAAACATGCTTGTCAACATGTACTGTGACTACTGAAGCAGATCATGATACTCCCCATAGGATTTCAGTCAAATCTCACTCACGTCTCTTTTAGCCTGGTGCAGACTCAAAATGTAAAATTTCAATGTAAGGCAAGGATGAAACGCACAACGATGACCTCCCTTTTAATGCCTTTTCATTTCATGACATTTCGGGCCAACACGGCCCATTCTCAGGGAGTTTAACATAGGGGTGTACTCACTTTTGCACCAGCATAATTTCACAAAAATGGACAAATATGTCATTTAAGTTATATTATTGACCTTTCTTTTCTGTTGTAAGCTGAACAGATGTTGTATTAAACTTACTCTATGCACGTTTTGGGAATAACTTGTGTGTGTATTAAAATATTGTTCAAAATGTTACTTTTCAACAGGGGTGTACTCATTTTCACTGTGCACTGTATATAGCTATGCTTGCATATTGCTCTTTTTTAATATTTTTTTTTCTAAATCTCAATCATCAAACTATATGCGTTTGGATTTAGCCAAGTGGTTTGAGTCATTTGACAGTGAAAGCAACAGAAAAGAGAAGCCACAGTTTTATTTAATAAAAATGTAGATCCAAACTTTTTTAATTTGGTCTCAGTTGTGTAATCACGAACGGAACAAAAACTGATGAATAAAAAAAGTAACAAGTGCAGAGGTAAAAGAGAAATGATTGCATAACAAATAAGAGACCAAAACCCGCATCAGCTCACACAAGAACAGCATCAGAGCTACAGGGGGAGGTCAGCTCGCAAACCCATGATTTATCCGAAAATGATTAATCCATAGCCTGTATACAGCCTTGCATGGAAGTGATCAAGAGGGAGACACAGATGCTTGAATGGATCGTGGTATATTGTTACCAAATTAATCTATCAAACTGAGCAAGCACTGTGATTATCTGTCATTTTTCATGTTAAATTATGTCACCTCGCTTTGTTTCCATCTCATATCAGTGTTAAATTGCTCTAAAAGTGTGTGTATGTGCGGTCTGGAGAATGCATGATATGCACAAATTCTTATAATGAATTCTCTGTGTGGATGGTTTTTGTGTTTGCGTGTCATTGGACCCTGGACTCCTACTGCAGCTGTAATAAGAGAGGAATGTGGTTTAGCATTATCTGGCTGAAATAAAGACCATTGCTCCATTTTGCTCCAAAACCTCCATCTATCATTCGGTATTAATGGTGTCTTCTTAGAAGTGCTGGTTACCCATAATTTTTGCCGTAATGCACTCACTGTGGATTAGGAGCCTCATAGCAAAAGTCAAATCCCCTCTCCTCCTTTGGCCTAGAGGACTCAATATCTATGGTTGCCAAAACACATTTTAAAAGACAGGACAGTTTTAAATATCTCAGTCTTTCTTAACAGGTGTAGAAAGCCCAGAGGAATTTCTGGGTCTTGCTGATTATGTTTTTATTTTGCATGATAGAGTTTTGACTTTTATTCATGGATACAGTGGTGAACTATGTTTATTGAAAATGGTTTTATTGAGAAGTGTTCCTGAGCCTAAGCAGTGATTTTCATACATTTCTTCTTGAGGTCTCGAAGATCACGACTTAGTTTTGTATTTTAGTCTTTCCCCCAAGGCACAGATTCTGCAGTTCACAATATAATAATGCATGAAAAATGATGTGATCATCAAATCCTTTAGAATTTCAAGATGAGAAATATCATTCTCAATATGTCGAACTATTTTCACACAGCCTTCTACACAGGATAGTCATAATCTCTGCAATGCTCTCTTAAGGCCCAGAAATATTAATACCTGTTGCCAATTAACATAATTAATTACTGTGTGTTTGAGTCAGTGTTTTTTTTTTCTCTGCTGTTTAACACATATTTTTTACATCTAGGATTTTAAAGAGAGGGTGGAAAAAAGGTTTCAACATGTAAAACGTTGAAAACATTGAAATGATTTGTAAATCATTGCATTTTGTGTTAACATTTTACACAGCATCTCAATGTTTTTGGAAATGAAGCTGAAGTACCAGTCTGTTTGCAGTAGCAATACTCCAGATTTGATTGGCATTTCAGCTGCCTTAACACTTCAGCCTCTTATCTTAGTTTTCTGCCTGACCCTAGCTTTACCCTAAATCTGTATTTTTTCTGTATTTTCTCCTTGTATACTCTTTTGTGTGCCTTATTCACCTGTAACCAGCCTTGCCTGATCTAAGCAACAATGTTTTGACTTTTACCTGCTTTTACCTTCAGATCTTGAGTTTTGCTTTGGAATGCTGTCATCCGAGTCTGAAACATCACAGAGTGACTCATTCGGTTCATCCAATGTTGCAGTAACACATCTCTGAATCATAACAAGACAAAACAGTGAAGCACTGGTGTTTCTCGTGGGGCAACAGGCTGTAAACCGGGTCATTTCCATCCAGAGTTGTTGAAGGAGGAGGAGTGGAACAGTTTCATATGTACCATCTTTGATAGCAAGACCCTGGAACCGTTGCAACGAATTCAAAACACAAAAATTCTTATCTAACAAAACCCCCCCAAAAAACTAAATGTTTGTCAAAGTTTTTAATCTTTTGCTCACCCAGTAACAAACCATCATGTACCTGATGATCCTTCACCTCAGTCCACACACACAAAAAAAACATATCCTAACATGATCAATGGATGAGGATGGTGGAGAGGGGATCCACATGGTGTGTTCAAGGACAGGCAGCATCTCCTCATCAAAAACTAGCCTACAAACTTGGCCAATATAGTTGTGGACTCAGACAACCCTTATTTTGTTGAATTTGAGTTTATTGCATATACTACTTTACATGTGTGGCAATGCATTTAGTGTTTGCAGGTTTTATGTGTTTATACAGACAAATGTTTACTGTAATCAAACCATCTCTCATTAGTTGGATGTATGCCCCCTTCAAGGCTGTGTGCAGCCATTTGTTTTTGTAAAATGCTCAATCTGTCACACATGTTATTAGCCGCTCACAATTGTTGGTTTTACAGTTGTTTGATATTTCAAGTTTTGAACAAAGTAAAAGCCATAACTTGTGTTTGATGTTCTTTTTCTTTATTCACTTGGATAGTTTGATTGTTGATTGATGGAGTAATGTGGGTTTCATAACCTGACAAATTAAAAGGATTCATGTTGTAATAACAGAGCAAAAAGCTAACATATTTTTTTTTACATCTATGCCAATATATATGTTATATTTGTAACTTAAAGGGGAACTCCGGGGCAATTGAAGCGCATTCCCATTGCTAAAGGTTGTCAAATACTGACAGTAGGACACAGAGAGGTGCAAATCGGCGCTCCCTGTGCGGCGATTGCGCTGTTTGCGCAGCCTGTCATGCGAGGCTAATACGTGGTGGCTAAGGGGCAAGCAATAAACCTTCCACGTATAAGAACAACTTGCACACTGCAGAAACGTCCCACCACTTTATAAACCATCCGACAATAAAGTCACAAGCCTTACCATCAAAACCATATGCATGGTTCTCACATTACTGGCATGGGGACGTTACAAAACAACTTTATAAACAGCATGTCACTTACCGGTTGTCGGTATGCTCGCGCATGTGAAAGCCCAAAAGAGTCAATGGACGATAATCCCATATACAAAACAATTATCTTGTCTAGAAAAACTGCGTTCAAGTATTTAAAACATTACAACAATATTTATAAAGTTGTTTTGTAACGTCCCCATGCCAGTAATGTGAGAACCATGCATATGGTTTTGATGGTAAGGCTTGTGACTTTATTGTCGGATGGTTTATAAAGTGGTGGGACGTTTCTGCAGTGTGCAAGTTGTTGTTATACGTGGAAGGTTTATTGCTTGCCCCTTAGCCACCACGTATTAGCCTTGCATAACAGGCTGCGCAAACAGCGCAATCGCCGCACAGGGAGCGCCGATTTGCACCGGTCTGTGTCCTACTGTCAGTATTTGACAACCTCTAGCAATGGGAATGCGCTTCAAATGCCCCGGAGTTCCCCTTTAAATAAGTAATAAATTCAGAGTTATTTAACATTAAGGAGTAGTTACATTTATTTTACATCTGGCCCTTTGAGGGCAACAATTATGCTGATGTGGCCCTCGGTGAGTTTGACACCGCTGTCCTATGCAAACAGTCAAAATGGCTATTTAAAAACCTAATCACAGCAAGCCTTTTGGACCTCAATCATATTTTCTCCTTCACAAGAATTAGTTACAATAACTCTTGAAAACAGAGTTAGAGATTTGTTTTGTTGAAATAAATCTTGTCACATCACCGTAACAGTTATCGCCCATTGCCTTTGTATTGTGTTGCTCACCTCAACTTGCCTCTTGCCTTTTTTAGCTTTTCACTTTAGATTTTTTTTTTTTGTACTGCCACACCAAAGGTTCCAGATGAGCTAAGTTGATTCTAAATGATGATCTTAAGACAAAGCAGATCACTGTCTGAGTTGAAAGAGTGAGAGAACCTCACTGAAGAGATAACAATGAGATCTCTGCAATAGTACTGAAGTTCTACACACTGATAAACTTTTTTGCTCACTTAAGACATTTATGTGTATGGGTCTACAGTGGGCATAGATTGCAAAACATAGGATATGGATATCCCATCTGTAAAGGAATGGCATATCTGTGAGCATGTATGACAAAGCCATGACCACAGTTAATAAACCAACATCACAAACTCACTCAAGCAACTCTACACACTAAGAGTGGCTTTGTGTTCTGTCTAGATGACACGGCACCACAATGATAAGCAGTGGATCCTGCCCATGTTGGAGTGGAGTAGCAAAGCAGACAAGAGTTAGTAAACTATGGTTGTGTAAAATATACTGTGGGGCTGGATGATACCAGTTTAACATTTTTTTTCTCAATGTCTAGATTTGTTCATAAGGACTCATGACTCATACGGAGCTTGGCAAAGCGATGTCACACCATAATGCTAATGCTAAGGTTACTTTCCTTTGTTGAAGTAACTTTAGCATTGTTATTGTCACGATTACATCAACTTAAAGAAATACTAAGCTTAATATTTTCTTTAAAAAAAAACAATGTATGGTCCCTCAGAGTAACCCCTCTAAATCACAACCTATGACCCAACACAAGTGCGAGGTGGTGTATTTCCCATCAAAGACAACCTGCTCAACTAGAATTTCCCTTTCTTGTTCTTATTTTGGCGTATTTAAAAATTTTTGGGGTTGGAGATTTTTGGCAGAGATGTCTACATACCAGAGAATAAAGGATTACTGTTAAGTTTCACACTGTCAGCAGAATGCGGACTTTCAGATCAAATACAATGATGCAGCACCTTCCCATGGGATTGTACAGAGGTTAGGCTGCGATTATTTATATTTCTTATCTCTGATTTATTGCTTTGTTCTGTAACTGACTGCAATATGAACATCACTTCTCTGCAAAAAAAGGTGAAGAGAGGCCAAGTTTGAAACGAAGCATTTTCAAACACTGCTTACAGCAGCATACCTTAAAGTGCTTTATTTTCTGACATTACTTCTACAGTACATTAAAGTCATGGTAAAAAGGGTGTGGTGTGCTATTGGTTGTTGTGTCACTTTACAGTACAGACAACCTTAGAATCATGGAAGCACTGTACTCAATTGTTTCGTGAAAAGAATATGACTTGGCTATCATCTGTAAGATGGACATACAATCGTTTTGTTTTTTTAGCATCCCACAATAGGTGAAAGGTTGCTCCAGACATTTTCATTGTTAAACGTTAAATCATCTCAGCACTGTGTCAGCATAACAACTAATTTTAGTTGGCTTAATTGATAAACGCGATGCAAAACTGTGCAATGGCTCAGGCACTCACTCCATCCCCTGTGCATGCCTTTTCCAGTATTCTATACTGTAAGTATCCCAGCTTTTTTTTTGTGGGGATATTTTTTAATGTGGCAGTTTTTGCTCCATGTTATACACATGAGACTTCTCTTTCGAATTCATTCAAAGCATGTTTAGATTGTGCGTATTTGAACCAAACTGCAATATGTGTCTTTTGTTGCCAAACTCTACTGGCTTCTAACATTTCAACATAGCATTTATCAATTTTAGAAAAACATTATCCTTCACTTGTTCTGATGCGTTAAACACATTGCCTAGCAGCAAGAGGGCTCCTGGTTCAAATCCAAACGGGGCCGGTTTTAGTCAGTTAATCACTCTAAAAACATGCATTTCAGCTTAATTGCTGATTCTAAATTGACCCTTGGAGTGAGTGTGAGTGTCTGTTCGTCTCGTTTGTTTCTGTGTTGGCTCTGTGATGGACTGTCTGACTGCGACCAGTCCAGGGTGTACCCTGCCTCTTGTGACCCTGAAATGGATTAAAATGGTATATAAAACTGGATGGATGGGAGTCTTAGAGTGTGTTGAAGAGTAACAATGGACATAAACTAATTTTTGCAGTTTCTGTAAGTACATTATCACTTCCTTTCAAGCTTTGAAAATTTTTAATGCAAGTTCACAATCTTTTGTCCCAAATCTATCTGACGTTTCTCTTGCTCCATGAATAATGTTAATTACAGTGGATTCATTTCGGTTTCTTTCTGTCACTGTGAAACATATGTGATCTCAGAGTTACAACCCCCGAGAGGTGTGTGGCACCACAAGCAAACTCCAGTTTATATGACACAAAAGGATTTACCAGCATAAAAGCAGAGCAAAAAAGAGACAATCTGTTTGTCCGTGTAAGTGTGTTTGAATCAAACAAAGGCAGAAAAACAAGCAGGACCAGATTAATTGTATTTAATTAAATCCAACATTACAGCCATGTTTTTTTTTCTGATTAACAGTTGCTTTTTATCATAAATCATTTTATAGTACGATTCAGATTCTGCAATAATCACAAATATATGTCCTTCTTTTACAAGCCTACAAATGAAGCCACTCCAACTAAACAAGTGACACAGATTTTATATTTTCAGTTATATATCATCCAGCACACCAAAGGAAACAAAAGAAGAAACTAACACAGAGAAGGAGAAGAAAACTTTTCCAACTGCCTAAACCCACTACATTGAACTCAGTATTATGAGTGGGAGGTAGCTGCCTCGCAAGGAGTTAAACAAATCAACGAATTGCTTCTTCGTTTGTTCATTAAGACTCAGTGGCATAATTATATGTTAATCATTTCATCATGGTAACATTTCAGCTGCATAGTGAGCTACTGAACAGGAGACAAAATTGTGGATTTTTTTGCACTGTGCCTTTGCTTTGGCATAAACACTGACTTTAATCGAATATGTCTGTGTAAATTCATGAATAAATACAGCCTGGCAATGGCCAACGCTGCATTAATTACATAAGCCCAGTGTGAGGTACTTTCATAGGCAGTACTGACGCAAATTTGAGCAGCAGATGGATGGGCTAGTTTGAGGATCAGAGGTGAAGCTAGCAGAGGAGATGGGGGTGGAAGGAGATTGCTGAAGCAGATGATAGGTGGGTGTTGAAGATAGTGAGAAGCATTAGGGGAGCATCTGTTCAGATCATATGAGACCACGGCAGGACGGCAGAAAAGAAAAAAAAAGTTCAGCATTTTCAGGAAGTGTTTATAAACCCAGGCTTTGAAAATATATGAACTTCTTCTTTTTGCCTCTCAATCATCTGTGGCCCGCCGGAGAACCATGACTTTTGTGATCCACAGCCATCAAATCCATTTTCTATATATCTGCAGAGGTTTTGAAGGGCAGATACACCACAATAGAGGGATAGATGAGCAAAGCTGGGGTTACTTGATCTTTGAGATGCTGTTCCACTGTTTAGTTGAAATGCAATCACATTATTCCTCTTTCCTCACTAAAGTTGGATTAAATGAATGAAGGTAACCGGGCAATGGCCCGATGGCAGATAAAGTTTCTTAAAACTGCATCTCTACTTTCAGTTTTCTCTTCTTCTAACTGTCCCCAGGCAAGTTTCAATTTGACTTCAGTCAGACTGCAGGAATGCCTTGAGCTCTAAATCTCTTCTCTACCTTGTAATTTCTGTGCAACGAGTATCACATGAGCAATACATTTCAGGCTCTGCCTCCCAGTCTCTTAAAAACAGCACGGCCTTGACAGAAAGAAATACAGGAGCGCTTTGTTCAAATATTGATGCAAACCTCTCATCTGTCATCTCAGGACCCAATACACTCATACAGATCCTATGTGCTGCGCAGCTGAAGCAACACCAGGCACATACAGGTTTCTCTGACACACATGCCAGATGTCCAATCTGGACAGGAACAAACAAAGTTTGTTGGTAAACTGATTGAACACACCTTCTTCTTGTGTTCATTCAGTATACTTTTATGCAAACAAAGCAAAGAAATAAAGAAATCTGAAAACGTTGTAGGGTCTTTCTATCATCAATGTCTACCATCACAGTCACACTCAGATCTTTACATGGAAGCTGCTCAGTACAACCAAACCCTCATCTGTTTCATAGAAGCACCACTTGAACAAATACTAAGTAAGGAGCCTTGTGACACCTGGACGGTGGAAAATAAAATAGGGAAAAGCACAACTCCTACATTTCCCCATTGAGTTTTATTCTGAAGTGCTGGAAAGTGACTCAGATCCTCCTTCAGCACTGCTGGGCTTCACATTGACATCACAGGCTGTCCAAGGATAAACATCAGAACAAAGAATAGTCACATCTACAATACAATCAAGTTGTGTTATTCTGCAGTAATGCTGATACTAGAACCTTTAGAACATGCAGCGTTGCAGCTTTGACTGACAAAATAGGCCCGTTCTCACTCAGAGTGTGTAACATACAGCCTTTTTACAAGTATGCTTTGGCATAAAAACACCAATGGTGAGGTGTTGTCAGTTTTCAAAGTGCTCGGACATGATTTAACTTGTTCATAAAGTAATAGCCCACAATGAGAATTGATGGATTTGTTAAGGACATCAAACGTTGATACGATTCTGACACGCCACAGGCCTTGACATAATGGCAGGATTTTACTCAATGGGAATGAGAACCGGTTGAGCAAAATAGTTACTGAAGGGTACAATTTTCAATATATTATCACCAAAACTCAGATTGGTCTTTGTGTATTTTGGTCTTTACTGAAGAATCAATATTAGAGAGAGAGGAATATGACATACAACAAAGGATATTTCAGTTGTACTATATGCTACTGGGATGTATTTGTAAGTATTCTTAAGTGGGGTTAGGAAAACTTAACAACTTCAGTAAAAAAAAAAATATATATCAGATTTGCTGAAACTGGCACAATATCCTGACAATATATAAAAAAAGAAACAAGAAAAAAAAAAAAAAAACCCAAAACAATAATATCCAAGAGCAGTCTCTAGCCTCCTTTGCTGGAAGGGATTTGGACGCAAGACCTGAAGCACAGCAGAGAACAAAGGGGAAGGATCCCTCCCTCTCTGCTGTGGAAGTATACATTCAAATTTTCAGGTAAATTTCACCCTCCTCCTTCTTAAGTTCACTGAGTTTACCGAGTCCTGCTTTAAAGATGCAGTGTTGTACAGGCCTTATAATTGAAGGCACATTAATCAAGTTGAAAATGTGTTAGCTTGATGCAAATGCATAAAATCGTAGATAATTGTCTATTATATATTGATAGATCTTTGGCTTCATTCTGTCATGCCTGCCACTGATGTCATATAGTGGATTTGAAAAGTATGTAGCTGGAGATGAGCAGTAACTCATTTGTTTCGATCTTTTAAATATTCTACTTTTTCTAAAAAGCACCACAGGGATATATTTTGTTGCCAAAACAAACTACAATGTTTTTTAGGAACTAAACATGGTGATGTGCTCTTAAACATGTGCACAATCCTACGTGTGTGTGTGTGTGAGTGTGTGAGCTTGTGTATCCCCATACAAACACCCAGGTGGTATATGTGTCTTCATCGGTGTTGTGACAGCTTGCCAGCCTGGTTTTGGCAGGCGGGAGATAGTGTTTCCCTCAGCTCTCCCGATAATCAAAGGATAAACATGCTGAAGCAAAAGTGGGTTACCTGGATGTCAAACTGACAGAAAAGTCTCCCATTCTATGCCATCAAACGCTTCTCCATAAGATTTGTTCATTCTTACATATTAAGAGGGAAACAAACCTATCTGAATAATTGACAAACATATTTGCATATGCCTTGTATATTCTATACAACCAGAATTATTCCAGAAGACTTTTCCTTCCATCAAACAGATAAGAAGTGTAGACTTAAGCCGAGACACTAGAGGTGAATAGGGTAATATTTTAAAATAATAGATATCACCATGAAACTTCCTCAGTTGATTACTTATACAAGTATGAGAAAAAATTGTATTACAAGTTTTAGAAAGTTATATGTTTAATTATGCAAATTAGGCATTATCTCATTAAATATGCGCACATTTGCATATATTTCCAGAAGATAGATCTGAACATATGATAAAGCCAGGTGCAAAATTCTTTTTTCATTTTGTTTACACACAAAATGTAAAGAAAATTACAGAGGGATTTCAGGATATCTGCTTTCATTTCCTAGGAAATCAAAATATACTGTCCATAGCCTAAAATACATAAATTTTCGTCATATTTTTTTATTATGTCACATAAATCAGGCCAGGAATGATTTATCAACAAATCCATCTGTAAATATCTTCAGAATACTGTGTATAACTGGAAAGTTTGGTGTTAGTAGATGCTCCATAGTCTGAGATATTGATACTGGAAAAATACAAAAAACTGATTTTGAGAAGACGCCATTTAAAGATTTAAATAGGGGAATTCATTTTGGTAAATTTGGGCGAAACATACTGCCGCGATTAAACAAAATGTGATGAAATAAACATTTTAATTTATGTTTTGAAATAACACATATTGAAGGAGTAGACTGGCCCAAAATCTAAAAATTGACCACTGCATGAAATCACTGTTTTTGCCTGCCGTGTCTTGCCTTAAAATATGATAAATAAAGTCTGGACTCATAACGTCAGAGTTTGGACATAATCTATCCACGTATGATTTAGCCATTCATACATTGTAGTGCTTTTCATTAATAATAGTTAAAGGTGATAGAGAAAGGTTGAATGGGGCATTAATCCTTGTTCTGTGATGTGATATGTAGCCCAAAAAAAATTGGTTGGGTCTGTAATGGCTCAGAACCTCCCTAAAAGGCTCTCTGAAACAGCTGTTACTATGCTGGGTTTAGAATGCGTCGTTTGCCCTTATTGGCATCGTTTCAGAGCTTATCTGGCAACCTCATTATGAAATGCAGGTAGGTGTTGGCGCTATTCGGTTGCCGTTGCTTGATTGGCTGCCCTTGCTCTCACTGAAAACAGAGCTATAGAGTAATACACTGACTGGAAAGAAAGCTCATTCCCTTTAGATGAACAAGCCAGAGCTAACGTGCAATTCTTACAACAGGAATATGGCACAACACACATTTAAAACAAAATAAAATGTGATACTTACAGGCTGTACTGATTGCTGGGGTTGATTTTGTTCAGAATCGGAATTCATTTTATTGCCATTGTTAGTGAACAGTGTTCACTAACTAGGAATTTGCTGCGGCGTAAGGTGCAAACATGTAACATAGGATATAATAATAAAAAATAAAGAATAAAAATATATGAATATAAAATGTACAAAGTGTGTACAACAATACACAGTATCCAATATACAGAGCAACAACAGTGCAGCTTCATTAGTGCAATTTTAATGATGGTAAAGTGACTGGGGCAGGTTATGAGGTGATTATGAAGTGTTCATAAGTCCAACTGCAAGGGGGAAAAAACTGTTTTTGTGACGGGAGGTTCTGGTCCGAATGGACCGAAGCCTCCTGCACCGAGGGGAGTGGTGTGAGAAGGGTCAGCTGTGATCCGACATGGATCGATGGGAGGCTGCAGCCGATCACCTTCTCAGCGGAGCGCACAACTCGCTGCAGTCTGTGTCTGTCCCTGTCGGAACTGACCCTGTACTGAGCAAAATTCTGACTGAAGCCTGCTCGGAATCGTGCAAGGTTTGTAAAACTGTACTCTGTGAAATGCGCAGAGCAAAGGGAAAGTCGGCGGTTGTATGTACTGGGGATGCTGTTAAAAATAAATAAAAGCCATTGATTGCGAACATTGCTTTCCGGGGGAAGAATATATAACGATCGTAGTCCGCTTTCACAGCCTTGGAAGGCTCACCTGTTCCTGTTTCTCGCCAAAGGGGCGTGTCTGAAACGGGGTGGCTGTGGATTTGGGTGTGGGGGGGCGATTGCTGAAAAAGGGACATCACTTTTTCACAAAAACGGATTGGCACTTTTTCTGGGGGATATTCAAAAAAGGGGAGTACTTGAAATGGCAGCATGTAACCCACACTTGCTGGCACTTCGTGTGGGTTACATGCTGCCATTCCGACATACCGACATTCCGACAGTGACGTTCAATTGTCGGAATGGTGACATTTTTTTAAAGAAATGAAACGTCCCGTCATTCCGAATTTCATTTTTTCTTTTGTCGGAATGGCGGTATGATTTTTTCTTTTCAACATACCACCATTCCGACACGCGATTTCAGCACCACACACGTGGACAGCTCGCCATGCAATAATAGGGCTGCACATGCCCGAGAGAGAGACATTCCAACACGCAAGTCAAGCAAGACTGATCGCACCCACTCAGAAATTTACTGATGATGAGGGCTGACGAGGGGCTCGTTGTGTAGCCAATATTTCATTTGGCAGTGTAAAACGGATGCTATTTGTTTTTGTGACAATTGCCTCAATTTATTTTACCTTAAACCACTGAGAATGCTGTCAAAGTGAAGCGGAGATGCGCATCGCAAAGACAGCACAGCACCAGAAAACCAGCAAATGCAATGTGTAGCCTATGTTACCGTGGGAGTTAAGATGCAAAAAAAGATCAAATCTTGTGCAAGTTTTTCAATATTAGGCCTATACAAATCAAATGTAATTCAACGAAAAGCTTCATGACGTATTTCAATCATTAACAAGATCGCAGCCCACACAGAATCGGAGATGACTTCAATTAATTCATGCATGCCTTGTGCTTGTGGAGGGGACAGCAGGTTAGATAAATGCACGTGGCTGCAAAAGGAATACCAAATTTAAATGTTGGTTTCAGTTTTCAATTGGGGTGCGCAGTTACAATCTTCATCGCGCATTCAAGGCTGTGACAACTGTCGGAAGACACGCAACCTGCTGTTGTTAAAAATATTGCCCGTCGACATCTCCACAAAGGAAGGTGAGCTCCGAGCTTAAGGGATAAACTCACACAGAACTTCCTCCCTGCTCGTAAAAAGAGCAACGGTTAAAGAAACCAGTGGATACCTTAAAGTGCAATCCTCGTACAATCACTATGCAAACAAACAACACAACAACAAGATCCACATCAACAACAGCATTTTATTAACTTTTTATTCAAAATGAGGTAAATACAACTAAAATTAGCAACAAAAAAACAATAATAATAATTAATTTCGCCTAAACTGTAGGCTTTCTTTTGTCCCTATATTAACATCTACAAACATCTGGGTTTGTGTTGATCATGGTTGTTAGCAGTCGATAGTCAGGTTGTGTGATTGACTGAGCGGTCTGTGCTCGTTTTTTATTTTTATTTAATTAATTAATTAATTAAATTAGATTGGAGATACTAATTAATACTGGGGGGGGCGATTTTTTTTCCCAGTCCGACCCTGACAGCTCCCAACAAGTGTCGGAATGGTGGTATCAAAGTGTCGGAATGGCGGGATGTTGCAGTGGCGTCATGTCTGAGTGACGGGATGTCGGAATGCCGGTTGCATACCCTTCGTGTGTACTCCCCACAGCGGGGAGACTCAGAACTAACACCAAAAACGTGAAAAAGATGATTTTGATTCTATATCCCCTTTAAAATAGTCCAATTATGATGTTGTTCATGTGATGTTTTTGCATTTTCTCAAAGAATAAAAAACTTCTTCTGAGATAATTCTCATTGGCCGTTACATAGTTTACTTAAAGGAGAATTCCGGCATTTTTACAAACATATCCCATCTGTTGGAGACCCAGGAAAGTTGGGAAAAACGCGAGACATTTTCATGCCCGCTGCGCAAAGTTGTCCGATTGCGCTGATTTCCATGAAAGCGGGCTCTAATGGGGCAAGCTTTTAACCTTTCCTGAGGCTCTTAACGTGTATCAAAATACTTTTTACCGAATTGGCCGTGGTGTCAGTAGCAATACAATTCAACCCAGGGGCTAACCATACCATTAGCTAGCACAGACATTATACATTTTGAGATTTCAAAAACAGCGCACTTACCTTTCTCAGCTTCCGTGTTCCACAGGCGTGCGCACAAATTAATCGCCGAAGTCATACACTATAGTATTCCAAAATTGTCTTTTTGTCCACCAAAAACGACCCTCGGGAACCGAACTACACATTGCCATGTTTGTTATTGTTTCCTATCGAACAACTGACTCGTTTCAACACCCATATTCGCCGTGATGTCATGATGTGTCACATGACTGCGTGAAGAAGCGCACCTTCGCCCATTATTCAGCTGCGGGAGATAAGAACCCTCAGGATTTTATTGGAAGCAATTTAGAGATGGATAGTTCGTCAGATTCTGATGTTGGAATGGAAGAGTTTGACGAGTTTGATGGTCGGGGTTATCTTTTTGAACCAGAATACACTGATGAAGAGTTGTTGGCACAAGATGCAGCGAGGATGGCTCAAAACGATGATCCAGAAACGCGAGCTGCTGCTAGGTCACGCATTGGGGAGACATGGTGGTGCAGATGTGGACATTGTATTGCACTGACCACAGAGGAAGACAGTATGTGCTGCATGGATTGGGATCTCTTACAGCGCGATCCAGATGGGTCACAGAGCAGCGAGTGATTCACCCAGACAGAGAGGTTCCCCCACATGCTGTACCGGGACGAGTCAGTTGTTCGATAGGAAACAATAACAAACATGGCAATGTGTAGTTCGGTTCCCGAGGGTCGTTTTTGGTGGACAAAAAGACAATTTTGGAATACTATAGTGTATGACTTCGGCTATTGATTTGTGCGCACGCCTGTGGAACACGGAAGCTGAGAGAGGTAGGTGCGCTGTTTTTGAAATCTCAAAATGTATCATGTCTGTGCTAGCTAATGGTATGGTTAGCCCCTGGGTTGAATTGTATTGCTACTGACACCACGGCCAATTCGGTAAAAAGTATTTTGATACACGTTAAGAGCCTCAGGAAAGGTTAAAAGCTTGCCCGATAGAGCCCGCTTTCATGGAAATCAGCGCAATCGGACAACTTTGCGCAGCGGGCATGAAAATGTCTCGCGTTTTTTTTGGCCAACTTTCCTTGGTCTCCAACAGATGGGATATGTTTGTAAAAATGCTGGAATTCTCCTTTAACTAAAGAAAAACTTTTTCTTTCTGTTTAACCAGTACTGTCCAATGTTTAGTTAGATCAAGAAGAAACAAATGAAATATTTTATGTTTACTAAGTGAGCTACGATTAAAAGTGGGATGGATAAGCACCAGCTGTCTGTGGCTGAACTGCATACAAGAGAAATGTAAGTATTTGAGCGTGTGCTGGTGTGAGCTCAGTTTGCTGTGTGTGCTAGTGTGAGCTCTAAGGCTGTCTACTGTATGCCGCCCAAATATGGTAATAACACGATTCAAGGGTTTTGTTGCATAATTTCCAAATTTCCAACCTACCCCATAACAACTGGCTGCCCTGAAAAGGGGTGTAAAGTCTGGGTTGAGAAGAGTGCTGTTGAACTACAGTATATATTTTATTGTTTGGCCTATTGTATTATTTTAATCTTTATTATTATCATTATTTGTGTTCTGCATGCAGGCCCTCTGCCAGTCACCCTATCATAGTATCCCTCTGGTATTTCTGACAATAGCAAGTCAGTTATTTAATTAAATCATCAGGATATTGTGTCAACTTGTGAAAAAGAGCATAAAAAAAACTCCTTCACATGCAAATACAGAATGGCGTATTCTCAACATGAAGATATTTTGGCAGAAAAGTTTGTATTTGCTGTTGCAATTTCACTGACAGTAGGAATCTAGGCAGAAGCTGACATTTGCATGTCTGAAGATTTAATATTGGTATAACTCTGGATTCATTATCTACATGGTTGCAACATAGGGAATTACCCTTGGAGTAAGACGTGCTGGGTAAAAGCGTATGTGCTTGTGCACGGTGCCAAGTTGTATCTGTGCTGTCAAGACATAAAAAGACAACCTGAATCATATTGAAGAGACTAAAACTAGAGGATGGAAAGCTGAAAGAGAGAAACATCAAGCTTCCCAAAAAGGTAGCCAGCTGTTTTCAATCTGTTTATGTGGATGGTTTCTCACACCATGCAGCATATCAATTCTGTGCTTTCTCATTACAGGATGAAAAAAAGGCCAATTTTTTATCATTATCATCTATTATTTTTATGCCTCAAGATTCCAAGGACTGTGGTATGAAGTTATGCTTGGCAGTAAACATGGCTGTCACCAAAATACACCAAAACTCTTAAATATCACAAGTTAGTATTAACTTAGTTAACTTCTTTGTCTCTGGTATTTATTCAGGCAGAAATATCACTTCTCAAAGCAGAAGTCTCAGCAATTTATTATCAACAATGGAATCATTCTCACCTCCTCCTACATCCCACTACTTGTATATGTTTAATAATGCTGCACCTACACCAGTCAGGCCAATGTTTGAGAGTCTCCAGACTACAAGATGATTTGAATATTTCCACTTACTTTGTCCCTATCGCATGACCAATCAAATCACTTTCGAGTAATGAGATATGGAGAACCTTTATTAACATGTTGTTTCCATCCGCATTATTATTTCATCTGTCACCGTCCACTCTCCACTTTTGCTCTGGTGCCATTTAGAACCCAAGCCTCTGTTGACTGACAGTGATGGCAGACAAAGAAGATAATTGCTTACTTACTCTTTCCCATATACCCTTTGATTCATTTTGTCTTCTCTGACAGAGAAGTGACAGCGACATAATTAAAGGCATTGTGTTGCGTATACAATCTTGGCTGCAATCACACTGGCAACCTGACAGCTCACTCTAATGTGAGAGCACTTTGTAAGGAGGTCTGATAGATAAGTAAAACCCTAGAAAACAATCCTCACTCACTCTTTTTCTCACTCACTCCTCTTGAGAGATTTGAGTCTGACCGCAAACGCAAATGGGACTTTAATATTGAAAGAATTTATGAATAAATTACTGCTGTGTGGCCATATATGTGAGAGAGTTTGAACGGTCAGAATTTCTTTTAAAGAAACTATTTTGCCCAGTTATTAAGTGTTTGGCAGTAGAAATATTAGATTCAATGAAAATAACAACCTGAAAATGATACGGTGATAACTCATTCTATCATCTTCAACAACCATTTAGCATTTTGTGCAAGGCGGATGATGTAAGTTAGTAATCTTTAAGCCTTTTTTCCTTCTTAACTGTCCATTAATTGCTTTATTTTGCTTAATGTGGAGACATCAGCACATTAAAACTATTGTATTTTATTGTTAAAGGGGAAGTTCGTTTTTTTTTTTAAACCTGGACCCTATTTCTGGCATAAAATACGTTCACCTGGAATAACAACAACACGGCAGCTCTGAACTAACGGTGCAATAGTACACGTTCATTCATTCATTCGTCTTAAAGTATGGTGAAATAAAGACAGATAATGCCTTATTTAGAGGCTGTATTGTCAATGCCTTGCTCTCTCCCGTTATATGGATAGACGCGGATCTCGAGTGATCTAAATATCGTCCACCAAACTGTTATCGGTGAGTAGATGAACGTATTTTATGCCAGAAATAAGGTCCAGGTTAAAAAAAAACAAAAAAAAAACTTACCCTTTAAAGCCTAGCTTCATTACTGACAACATAAAAATGTGTGTATGATGGAAATGCATACCTGCTCAAGCCTTATCGACCACCAAACAATTACAAGTTATGAAGGGTGATGGAGCAAACCCCAGTCCTGAAGATTCCAATTTGATTCCTGAGAGGGCATACCTTGGTCTTCCACCTCATCTAAGTTCTCATGCAAGTTTTTTTTTTTGGTATTAATTTTTCACCATCATACATTTTCTTATCTTTATTTATCTATTTACTTATTTATTTCACACAGTAGCCTATATGGTTTGGCTTACGCAAGAAAAACGTCTTTGTTAGAATTAGGAAAACATCATGGTTTGGTGCAGAAATGCAGACTTTAACATTTCTGCACTTTCCTAACAGTCCCAAAAGACAGGTGTCTTTAGTCAATAGGCTTTTTTGATCGGGACTGAGGCCAGTTTC
Organism: Odontesthes bonariensis; assembly: GCF_027942865.1. Lineage (NCBI taxonomy): Eukaryota > Metazoa > Chordata > Actinopteri > Atheriniformes > Atherinopsidae > Odontesthes > Odontesthes bonariensis. The sequence continues at coordinate 23,056,672 of NC_134527.1, forward strand.
ACATTGGCAGTGTGAACTTTGCGTTGTGTGCGCTTCTGCCAGCCCAAGCTTTTTACCACACCAGTGTCTTTGATATTGGCATGTAGGTTGCCCAGCAATAACTTGTGATGAGTCACATGCAAATGCTGAAATTAAAATAGAATTATTTGTCATCATCAATCATCATCATAACAGTTAAGCTATGTTTCTGTGACATATGGCCTACACAGTGAAACTATGGTCAAAGCAAACATTTTAGGTGTTTATGTTACTGAGAATAGCTTACCTAACAATTACGTCATGTTTGAAAAATCATGCACCGCACTGAAACTCTAAATGCCACCTGGCTGAAGCACAGTGTCACACAGCTGGTGTGATGTGTCTCTACTTTGGAATCAAACTGAAAATTATAATGTTCTGCACATGCATGCCAGTGCAAAGTCGAAATGATATGTTCACAGTATAGGTATCCAAAGCTGAGAAGTGTTGAAATGACACGTATCCCTGATTACTAGAAGTGTTAAAAGTCAACACTCGTCACTGTTGACTGTGCTGTCTCAACTAAAGGTTGAGGATGGTAAAAATTCCATAGAAAGTCTAAAACATTAATAGAATTTAGAAAAAGACTGAGAGCGGTAGTTTAGCAGGCAGAGGGTGAAATGATACCACTGCTGCATTATAAGATCTGTAGGAAACAGTGTGGTTGGATCCACCTGTCTTTGCCTTTGTGGGTTGGAGCCTTTTGGGGTGAATGAAAGGGAACTATAGTACATAATATCAAGAAGTTAGTTTTAACCTTGTGGCTAATCAGTGGGCATCATCATCTTTAGGAGAGTTGCTGCATTAAACAACACTAAGTTCTCTTTATTATTTTTCCAACGTTGTTCCTATGTATATTAGAAATGTAGAAATTTTATTCATTATCTTACAGTCATTTTTATTAAATGCATAAGTTACAGATTCTGACACAGATATTCAGCAATTACCTAATGCTTCAGTCTAACTAATATTACTTTTTGATTTGTACAGCAGTGAATTCTCCCCCGTTACTGAGGAGTGAGCACACAGCTCCAGTTTGCAGTGATCAATGCCTTTAAGTCAAAACAAAACTGAGAGTACTACCTGTTAAAGGAATATATCATTGTTCAACTTGTGATGTGAATTGCAGCACATTATATTCCACAGACTAAAGATTAAGAGCCATCCAAGTTTTAAAGTTCAGTTTAAAAGATTCATGAAAGCCTTGAACATTTTCAAAGGCTTATCTATCATTTGAAAGGTATTAACTTCTGCCACTATCAGGCTGAGTCATTCTGCTCCATCAGCTTCATGCTCATTTTCCCTCTGGAGAATTAAGAAGGCACCGCAGAAATGATGGTCCACGTAATCCTCCACTCTACTGAAAAGGACTTTAGGTTTATGTTACTCTTGAAAAAAAAAAAATCACATGGGGATCTAGAGTTAAAGAAAGTGAAAGCTGGCTAGAAAACGAGCAACAAAAAGTCTGTGGCCTCCATACATTCAATATTCATATCAATCAAACATCTGTACAGTGGTTTTCCTTGTCCCCCAGCATCCTTGCATACATGAAAAGGAGAGAATCTCTTACAGCCTTTAAAAAATGCAAGAATTAAGTACCCTTATCCCACACCTTTCCTTTCACCAAGCACCATCCTCTCACCTCTTCTCTGATTTTCTTTCGTGAGCAGAGGACAGTTGTTCAAAGCACTGCATGACAGCTCACTCTGCCCTGCATTCATTGTCCCAGTGGAGGTCTTCAAACGTTACTTTTAACTGTCCCAGTAATGCAGTCTGAGTGGAGGGTGAAAATGTGATCCAGCTAAAAAGCTTTGCAGTAAATGGAAGCAAGTGTGATCAAGATAACATCAATAATAAACAAGGGAACAATGTTGAGGTAAAGGTTGTATTCAAATCAGATAGTTTACAGACGGCTGCTGGGTATGTCATCTACTGATTTTTTAATAGGACAAGAAACACTCAGCTGTAAAATACATCTAACAAGCTCATCCAGTGGCAGGAGAATATATCTGATTTCTGTTAAGCCAAGCAGATGAAAGTCCCTGCCTCACTGTGCAATACATTACTAATGAACAATTTCCCATTTTCCTCCTTAATAACTTAAGAGTCTCAGAAATGTGCCAAAGATTCCTAATGAATCTTTAAAGAAACAAAAAAAGTAGGAAAACAACAAGAACTGAAATCTTTTTAAGGCTCAATGCCCTCATTTGTCAAGCTTAGATGGACAGAGCAAAAGTATGTCAACACAATCTCTTTTCTGTTGTCACACAAATTATGATTTACTTCAAATAACCAAGCAAATGATCAAGTGGGCAAAGCGTACTCAGCACCTCGTGGCACATCCTCTGCACACAGCGTCCCAGATTCCACCTTACGTAACCTGATTATTTGTGCACACCACACAAATAATCATGACAAACAAAAATAAGAAGGCACATCCATTGCTCAGTGTCTCAGGTATTGCTGGCTACTTCACTGAGCAGGACTTACCAGCTGGGTTTGAGGTATCTGCATAATTATTTATACAATTCAAGAGGCTGAGTAAAGCCAGCTGAAATTCTGAAGCAGCCAATCGGAGGAGGCTGTGCCATATAATATCCATAAAGATTTTATGAAAATAACATCCACCAAAGACATAAGACCTGATTTCTACTCATAAGGAACCCTCCTGGATTCAACTAACAGGTTAAGACATCTATAAATTCACTGCTTCAACCAGCCATTTCAAAACCCTGACAACCTTTTTTTACTGAGCGTGAGCTGTTCAGTAAAACTTACCATCTCTACCTCTGTTTATCAAGCATGCATTCATAACTCCTCATTCATGTGTCTGCTGCTTTGCTGTTGGGCTAAACAACAAGCACAAATCTCCTACTCCCTCTTATATTCTGCTCAGTGGACAGTAGCATAAGACAGGAGTTGAAGTGCACTAGACAACAGCTTTGTGTGAGTTTCTACATCGCATGCAAAAAGCTTTCAGTTCTCCAAAGGTTTGTATATTTGGTCATGTTTTGAACCAAAAATAAATAAAATCCATTTTTAAACATCAATGTACATTATTCTAATTCTCCACCACCATCTCAACAGAGAGACAGGTTTTAAAAGAGTTTTGTAAATGAATTCTTCAGCATCGTATAGTATAGTTTTTACAGCATATTTGCAGTTTATAGTATGTTGATTACATATGTTTTTGTTTTAAACTCTATGTTTATGTTACATAAAACCCGTATTCCTTTTACCTGTTAATGTATGTGTGTTGTTTTGTGTTGTCTGATGCACCTTATGTTCCACAAGGACGAATGTTCTTTGATCTCTACTGTGTGCTTTAATGTATGTAGCTGGAGATGACAATAAAGCTTGACTTGATTTGACTTAAAGTACAGCCCCCAATCACAAACAATTGAGACATTATGATAAAAGCTAAAGCTTTGACTATGATTTCATATCAGACAGTATGAACCCAATATATTTCTTTTCTTTTCTTTTTTTTAGTTTGGTAATATGAAGGTTCATGTTTGCAGGTCATGCAGGCTACATAACCCAAAAAAAGGAAAAAAACAAAACGTGATCGGAACCATTTTGTTATTTCAAGCGTCATCTCAAAAAAACAACTGATGTCTTCAAGTGACTGATCCTGATTTGGTACTAAAGTCGTATCCATGTGGGAGAAAAATCAAGAAAATCGTTGAAATACTTCATGTTCTTTTAAGAAAGAGGGGAAGGGATAAGCAATATTTCTCTCTTTGCAGTGCATAATATCAAACAATCTCAAGAATCTGCTGGAATTTTAGCGCTCAAAGGGCAAAGCGGCAAGCCTAAACTGGACGCCCACAATCTCCGATCCCGAAGATGGCACTGCATCAAGAACTGTCATTCATCAATATCTGGAATAACCACCTTATCCAAAGGTTACTTTGGGGAACCTTTGTCAAGACAACAGGTATGTTTTCGCATACGTCTTAAACATTTGCGTTACAATCCTTGGCTGAAAATAGTGGGGGGTGGGGGCTGTGCATCTCTTGGCTATTGTTTTGTGTTAGTCAGGGTCAGCTTCACATGATGGCACACATTAATATAAAAATGTGTAACTGGTAAAAATAAGATTTTTTTTTTTTTAAACTCAAACAATGTATTTATAACATCTAAACATAATCACATAGATTATATGTACTTATTTGCATGTGTGAGCAAAGTGGAAAAGTAAGGAATTGTGAAAAGGCCCGTGGAAAACATTGTGCACTAAAAGGCTCAGAGTCTGCTGAGTAACGCCATTTAGTTGTTAACTTAGCTATTCTATGTTCTGTCATGACACTGGGTTGAAAAAGCTCTGCTGACACTTAACTCCAAACCTTGTGGAGATTGAATGTCTCTGGGAAGATAAATAGAAGAAACTTCCAAAGGAAAGGGGGTTGTTGAATCATTTTCTCAAAGACTCCAGGCTGCCGTCGCTCTCAAAGGTGCTTTAACCAAGTACAAAGTTAATACTCAGTACTTAGTATCTCAGTTATTTTTCTTCTTTATTTAAGAAACACGTTTTGTAAGTTTTTAAATCAAAAAAAAGGAAAACAAATTGTTTTTGCTTTAAACTATGTGGAGAAGAGTGTGTACATTGATGACACTAGAGATAAGTTGAAACAATTTCAAGATGCTTTTCAAGCATGGCAAAATGTGTAAAAAAGAGGGTGTGACAACTTTCCACATGCATTGTGTATAATTGTGAATCAAAATGCACCTGGAGCTGCAATGCCTTTCTCATCCTCTTCATAAATCAATGCTTAAGCAATGCTTGGATAATGCAGTTTAAGCTTCCAAATCCTAGCTGATCACAGATAGGGATGACTCAGAATTGTGAAACAATTAATTTTGTAATCAAGAGCGCTCTGATTCAGTTAAGGGGGTGTTGCTTTTGGCCATGCATCTGATGTCACAGTTTTATGGTTTTGCCCTGAATTAACATCGAAGAGCTATTTTGCTTTCCGATGGATTTTGTGAAAAATGGTAAGAGAAGACTGAGCAGATCTATAAGCGGCCGTGGTTATTTGCATGAAAATATAAGCCTGTTTCATGATCACAGCACAGAAATGAAATTAATCCCGCTTTGATTGTTCCAGAGAATCCATCTAATGGGAACCCAGAGAGCAGTGGTGGCATACAAAACAACAGCAGTGTCACAGGAGGTCAAGGTGAGGCTGCCACCTAATCTTAAAAACATGAGACAGGGGTCCACGGTGTGTCGACCTGTGAGTGTCCTGCTTATGCAGCTTGTCAAGTGTGTATGTATATGCATGTTTGCATGTGCGTGTGAGCCGATGCATAATGTGTGGAAGAAGTTGAGGGGTGAAGAATGACTGTGACCTGGGTTTTTGAGTAGACTGAGTAAAGCATAATGTGTGTATGTGCTCGTGTACGATTGTGTTCATCAGAAGCATGAAAGTCAGCAAAAGTGGTCATAGTTGCTTGAACACGCTTCTCCATTAATGAACGTATTCAGCAAACACCCAGGATTATGACTAATCCTGAACATCGACTGGCCCTATAATGCAATGAGAGGATGCTAAATGTCAAAATGTATTAGTATAAATTTAGTGTGAGTCATGGACAAATTATTTTTTTAATTAAAGATTATTTTGTGACATTTGTTAGCCTACGCTACGGACTGCACAGGGTCAGGAAAGATGAGACACAGAGTGATATTGTAACTCAGAAACCAGACTGGCTGTGGGATCAATATTAATTTCCTTCTGCTGTACATAACCACCAAACCGCAGCTTAATTCTTATGCTTTATTAGAAGCTATCAAACGTCTTTAAACACATATTCTCCACACAGTTAACCATCCCTATTTCATGTGACAGCAATTAGAATATTCATTAGTTAAAAATCTCTTCAGCTCAATCAATAGTCTTTGAGCCAAAGGGACGATATCCGAGTCAAAATCCATTGGATACGAAGGATCCAATTGCATAAGCTTTGTGACTTCTCCAACCCTGGTATAAATCGATAGACAAACCTCTCTTGAGGAGTTAGCTTCTTGTTAGCAGGCCTGAAACAGCTGTTTTACCCTGTGTATTGTGACGTTCTACCTCCATTTCTTTTGTGTCCATTGTTTCAGCCCACTTTAAGTTCTGTTGTAGGCTTATCCATGTAGTATGCTCAGGTGAGTGAACACAGCACCACATCCACTTAGGCTTTTCAATCTCACTGTGACATGGTCAAATCAGGCTAGTGCACAAGATTAAATCGATGCCTTGACTGCTTGACGCAGCATTCTCTTCCAGACCATTTCCTTGGCTGTGCCATCTATCACTCACAACCCAAACAGGCCTCCTCCTTTGTCTCCACACTCTTCTTCCCCTGTCTGCCTTAACGTGATCAACCCTCCACAACTATGCTGGTCTCAGGAGATGGGGGGCACTCACTGTCATGGAGTTCATAATATCTGTATACCAAGTTGATGGTGGTGGAGGGATGACAGAGGTGACATAGCGACAGACTGTGCAGAGAAAAAAAAAAAAAAATCTAATTTACAGTTTGCCCCAGAGGTCAGCCCAAGAGAACAGGTCCAAGCATCTATCAGATAAATCGGCTTTAGGGCGTCAGCAATCCACTTACCAACCCCACCTTCAGCTGCTGCCCTGCCAGTTAAGTGACTAAATTGTGCTATCGTCGAAAAAGACAGGCCACACGGTGGATCTGCTGAAGTTCAAGAGCTTCGGTAGAAGAAAGATCCTGCAGATGGCCAAGATAAATACGAAGGGTCATGAGGTGGCAAAAATTAGTTCTGCAATCTTGATCAATTCTTTGTGTCTTTTTGGGAATTTGGCACACATAGAATCATGTAATATAATGACACCACATGAGTGGAAATATGTCTTTCATGAAGCTGCTTAAACATCAAAAATCCAATTTCACAGCCCATCCTCCAACCATAAGCCAACTAGCTTTTCCTGTATAAAGGTTAAGGGGGCTGAGGTCTGTAGCCTACTTGCTGACAGTGGGCAAGAAGCAGGTTCCACCTGAAACAGCTCGTCTATCTCAAGGCTAACCAAGAGAGACAGACTCATCCTCTCTCTTCTCAGTTTGTACATCTTCAGTTCCTCTCCTCACCTCCTTTCCTCACATCTTATTCCGTTCCCCCTGTGATTATAGCAGAGGAGGCAAGGGCGAGAGCTGAGGAGAGGAGAATCTGCATCATCTGTCCATCGTTTCATTATAGCCCACTGCAGCATTTTCTGAAATCTGTCAGTGACCATATGTGTGTGTATATATATATATATATATATATATATATGTATATATATATATAAATAAATATATCGGTAACTTTTTTAGAAAAACTGTGTGAAAAAGTACACCTTTACGTCCTCTCTTCCAGTTCCTCGGGCAAGCTTTCTCTGCCGTCCTCTCTCGATGCAGTGTGGAAACAGCAAGCTGAGAGTAATTTCTGTGTTACAGGCAGGAGGTGGGACGAGTGGGGGGAGATGAGGAACACATGATAAGGAGATGAGAGGAGCATATAGCCATTTAACTGTGGGAAGAAGTCAGTGCACCTGGAGACATAGGAACAGAGAGAGCAACTCTACTCGAATACGGAACCTTCTTGCTGCGAAATGACCGTGTTCATCGGCATGCTGCCGTCAATAAAAAATGTAAATTTGAAAAGTAACTAACCATATCCGAGACAGATATAGTGAAGTATAAATTACAACTTTCCAATTGAATTTAAGTACTTTAAAAGAAGGCAGTGTGTGATACATGTGAGTAGATGCAGGGGTTACATGTCTAGGTTAATATCAACCAAGCATAGAATATAATGACTCATTAAAAGCTCACCTACATGTGGCCTTTTATATTCTTGACTAGTCCATCTTCAAGTGTCAGCAATTTCCTTTCCCTAACAAGAATTCACATTTTATTAATGTTCAAAAGATGCAGATGCCTTCTATAAAAAGATATGAGACTTGGATACCAAAACTTACGTGTCAGGAAACACTGCACCCTTGTTGCAGAGGCAGAATGATTATCAAAGCTGAGGTATGAGAAAATTGCAGTTGTTTTGCTGTTGGCAATTTGTTTCTAATGGGAATCAACTGAACAGCTGCTTAATGAGATATCCTTGAAATTCTGATATCAGCAACCGAGAATGCTGACTTTTTAAAAGAGTACTAAAATCGCTTGAAAATGTCTTAGAGACCTTTAGAAGCCTCACAAAACCACAAGACTTCAGGTAAACAGATGTTCAAGAGACAATAAGATGTTACCTCTCAGAGCTGAATACACACAAAGCATATATTTTATTCATGTCGGAAAGGCCTGAAGGAGACTGCTTCTAAAATGTATATATAGAGTTCCTAGGATAGCATAACAGCATTTCCTCCAAACAGGAGTGCCAATACCTGCAGCCCCTTACAACCAACTCATGAGCAGAACCTACATACAGCATACTGATCAATTGTAGTTTAAATTTCAATTCTGATACATAATTCACGAGACTATTTTGCGCTGTTGGCACATCACTTCAAAGGCAGCTTTTCAACAGTTCTCATTAACAAATAATAACATCCGGTTATAATACCAACAAACAAAGGGGCTGTAAATTGTGCCCTTTCACAAAAGTAAAGTGAGACTGTTTCATACGCCCATGTTTTCACTCTCCAACAGCAATTACAAGCACAGAGTCAAGTGCCACTCTTCTGCGAGCTCTCTGGCCTGTCTTTTGCTGATGACCACCTACTGATAATGTTCTGCAATGTTCTTATTCGTTCAACCTTACCACTGAGTGTGGTTGCCCAGTGTTGATGAGAAGCTCCACTGCACGCAGTCACAGTTAAGACACTAAAGTTCTCTTCAGACATGACAACTTGCACTTTATTGGCTCCATCATTCTGAGCAAGTGATGGCATTCACTCATTCAAACAGAAGCCACTTTTATGTTAATGTTCTTCCCTGATTCACACTGATGTGCCATCCACAGTGATGGAGAGAGGCACAGTATCTGCACCAAATTTGCCATTCAGTGGAGATTGAACAGTACATCAAAGTCCTGATAGAGTCCCTCATTTTTCATTTCAATTTTTTCACATAGCCATAGAAATTCACATCAATCTGACAAGCATGCTACAGTAGTGTAAAACATACAGGTAAATGGATTGGATCAACTGAAAATATCCTGTTTTGTGCATGAGATTAAATAGGTGGTAAGATGAAGGATTCTTTCTGGTTTCATGTGGGTTTTTTTTATTACTGCAACAGAGGTCACTGTCAACTCCAGAAAAACACCACGATCTCCCTGACAGCTGTCAACTGTGTATTTAATCTTAGTTTTTATGAGAGCAGAAGCTGCAGAAAACATTAAGCCTAGTTTCTCCTCTCCTTTTGCTAAGGTCCAGTGAAAACATGCTGAGGAGTTGCATGTCCTTATACAGAAACCATAGCTTGGACAGCACTATAATTTATTCCTTTCATAACACACAGTCAAATTCCCAAGCAAAACAAGCTATATGCCAAATTATGTCTCACCACTGCTGTGCCTGAATTACCATTAATGTAACTGCAACGGTTTAGTGTTGTGCTGTGTCAAAAGAGATGTGTAAATGTTAATAAGTCTGATTTATTAAGACCGGAGAAGCACCAGAGTGCTCATTTAAGACAGGATCCTGACATGTTAAGTTAGCGTCTCATCAACAGAAAACGTTTCACGTCTGAAAGTGGTTTTGCAAGGTGTCGGTGTAGTTGGTATGTCCATACCAGACAGTGGATATGTCTGGTTGTAGAAGAAGAAGAAGAAGAAATAGAAAAATACTTGATTCAGATTTATTAGCGTTTCACTGGTAGCACATATAATCCCATTTACGCAGAAAGAGCTACATGTAATTGATTTATGCAGTTAATTTATCTCTAACCAAAGAATTAAATGGGTGGAGCCAGGATGAGTAAGCATGAGGCGGATTTTATTTGCACTTTTTCTGCATAGACCCACAATGGGGTTATCACAATAAAGTGACTGAGAGAAATTCATCAGATCCCTTACTCATATTTCTACGATTAGATTATGTCAGGTTAGGTCATTCTTCTGTGAAGTGTATATCTAGCAAGCCAGCACAACAGAGCAGCTGCACTAACCTTAATGCATGACGTGCTTTTGGACCAGAATGGCTGATTACAGTAAAAAACAAGCAAACAAACAAAAATACTCTTATTTTCACCACATAGTTACATATGGAAAGGCAATCAGAGAAAGGAACAAGAGTAGCGAGGGACAGGAAATAAAAGAAAAAACCACAAGAGGAAACTGCAGGAAACTCGAGGAACAAGAATAATTGAACAGAGAACACTGGCAATGCAAAACAGCAATCAAAACAAAGCTCGACTGCGAGAAGTTATGAGATGATCCCATAGAGAAGGTGGGGGGAGGAGTTCATCTACACAGTTGAGTAATAAGCGGACTGGGCACAGACGTAGAAGAAACTAAACAAAAGACAGAAGTAAAACTATTTCAACACGTGGCAGGAAGTGGCAAGGGAAATGATGAGAACAACACACCCTGCTTATAGATGATTCAAACATCCCAAATCAATAACTCCTGAGCAAAAGGATCCTTTTCAAAATCTTTCCAACAATTTCAGTTTTCATGAGTTGTATAATATTTAGTGCTTTTACATTAATCAGACATTTGGTCTTTCAATCGAAAGAAAAGTTAGAAAAGGCTTGTGAGTTCAATTTCTGCAAAGAAATAAAACCTCTAGCAGCCAAAAGCGGAACACGGAGGTCAGAAAATAGGTCAATAAAAATGTATAGAAATAAATAAAATAAATAGGAATTGGTAATGGAAACTGCAATTGGTACATTTTGATCTCATACTATTGAAGAATATGAAATTATATGAAGTGGAACACCTCCCACTTATGAGATAATGATGATAAAAGAGATTCTAGCAATGCAGAGACAGTATTGGTTGTATATTATGTGGAATATGTGGTTAAAAAGTCAAGAAACTTCCCTCAGCACAACGTTGTGTTAAAATTGTGTTAGATTAGACTTTTGATTACCTCAACCTTAAAATATTATACACAAATAATAACACAATACACTTAATGAACTGATTTAAACACACAGGTCCTGTTTATCATGATTGGAAACTGAAATTGAATTTTAAAAGCTGAAAAGCACAGTCCTCCCAAGTTTATAAATCTTAACATTAATTTTTTTTTTGGGGGGGGGGGGTTATTTCGATTTTTGACTTTTGACTTCCAACATTTTGATAACCAACATGAAAATCTGAAGTGTTTATGCAACACTAATTTTCATCCGAGCGATCGATGTGCACATCTGAAGTGGAATTTTCCTTTACAAATCTCTCAGCAAACTATACAAACCTGCTGAATAGCAGCCTCATGGTGGCTGATGGACAATTTAAAGTCTAAGCTTTTGACTTCCCCTCCCCGAATTGAATCATTTTTTATAAATTCCCACACTCCCTACATTTAAAAAGTAACTAAGATGGCAAAGTTATCTGGCAAAGTTATCTGGACAAGCATTTGCTCTGTGGCTGTTTGGTTTCAGCTCACCTCTGTTCCAACAAATAAATACGAGAACAGCAGTGTTACTACAATACGCCATAAACTCAAAGTAGGAATGTTGGCAAATAAAGGAGAGTGTGACATGTTAATGCATCTGTGTGTTAGTGTGAGCGTCTCACACGTCTGTTTTTCAGCTACAGAGCCTATGCTGTGACAGGAGGCAAAATAAGAGTGTTTATTTCATCTTATTGAGACACCCTTGACAATGACACCTCTTCAATTCTTGTCTCCAGCTCCTTAGCCCTCCCCCCAATCCACCCTATTTCACTACTTCTTGGCTCCATTTCTTTCTTGCTTCTCCTGCCATCTCTAATCTTTCTTTTTTTGTCTCTCATCTTTTCCTATCCATCTTTCTCAATCATCTTCTTCCATATCGCTCTGTTCCCACAAATCTTCCACTCTACGCATCCAAGCACTTCCTCTGTCCGCTGCCTTCCTCTCTTCGTGTTACTCTCTTACTTTACCCCCTGCCAGTCTATTTCTTTTTCCATTGAAGTGGTACAGTAATGGTGCACTCTTCCACCATGTTCATTTCAGCATCATCCCTTGAGAGGTTCTGTTTATATCTGAATATCAGATAGACAATTCTGGAAAAGATGCACAAAAATACCTCGGGATGAGCAGGGCTCAGTTCGTCCTGCCTGTCTGTGCTTTGCATTTACACAAACACTGTCGATATTTACAAAACAACATCCGCCGTGAGCTCCAATGCTGCGCAGGAGAACAAGAAAGCCCTTTTTTTATGTTAATTTACCTCGAAACACAGGGTAAAAATCAAACAAAGAATCAAATTGGCTCCTATTTAGTTCTTTTCCTCTTTTCCTGGTCGAATACTTTGTTGCAGAAATGGCTTTGGAGTCTGTTTATTTATTGATCAGCATGGCGACTAGAGGGGGTAGTAGCCTGTACGGCTTGTCTGATGACAGTGTAATTAAAGATGAGGCAGAGGATGGCTTGGCACTGGCTACTCGGCAAAGAGAAAGGCATCTGATTAGACGCTATAGTTCGGTATGATCAAAGTGAAACTTTGGTTATGTGAGAAGAAATTTGAACGGAGCTTCCGGTTTTAATGCCACTCAGTCACAAGACAGTTCTTCAAACTGTCATAAATCGTAATCTCTTGATTGCCATCCTGCATGATTTTCTCCTATTTCAGTGTATGGGGGGGAGAAAATTCCTACATTTAGGACTACGGTCTCATAACATTTCCTGAAAAAGTCATGAATAGATGTTTATGAAGCCTGCATAACGGGGTTGGAGTTACATTCATTATTAAATTAACAATATCCAACATCTCATGTCTGGCCCAATTCCCATCTTACTTGATCTTAAATGATTTTTTTCACTCTATCTCTGTTTAGGTATACCTAAACCATATAATAAGGATTACACATTAAAAAAAAAAAAAAATGCCTTAATGTAGATCATGTCACAAGGTCTTTTTTTGACGAGTTGTGCCCTAACTGGAAAAAATACTCAAATGTAGTGCAGGCATGACAACTAAAATAGATTACTTTGATGCCATAAAAAAATGACTAACCCATATAATACACATATGCTGCTGGAGTGTATGTGTTTGTGTGTTAAGACTGGTTCCAATCCTCTCCACTCCTCAAAAGCCTATGTGAAAAGAATCAAAGTGTGGTAAGACGTAGACTAAAATCCTGTGTAGGGATCATACAGTGAAGGAGCAGTGCATGCAGGATTTAGAGATATTTTACTAGTTTATAAAATGCTGAGTTCACTGTAAGAGGAATGTAGCTGCTATCACAAGTTCGGGGAAATGTCTGGAGTAATGTCGATGGCAGAATTAGCAGACCAGGACAACCCTCCTTCTGTTACACAACATTACCTCCGACTGCATCTGAGGGCAAGTCACTCAGACACCATGATATAAAATACACTGTAGTGGGCAGATGTCATACACTATTAAAAGTACGGCAGAGCAAATGCACAACAAGAGTGTACACACACATATACACAGTGCGGGATGTGCAAATACTAGTGTGTGCATGCACACACACACCGCTGCACACTAGCATACGTAGGCTTTTTTTCATGGGCCATTTCATTTCACTTGATCTTGTGACACGGTGATGATCTCCATTTTGTCATTTTAAATTGTAATTGCCCAGAGTAGCCGGGAACACTGTCAGAAAGGGGGGGAGGAGAGGAAGGCATGCTGACCGGAGTGGAAGGAAAGGATGATAAAAGAAAGTCAAAGAGTCAGAGAAGAGAAAAAAAAGCAAGAGACAAATGAAGGGGAAAAAATACCAGCAGCTCAGAAGGGAAGAAAGAGATGTCTTCGCTCATTGTATCTTTTCATCTCTAACACAAGAAAGAATACAGTAATGTGCCACTTTTCTTTGGTTCCTTCTCTTTGAGAGCTGGATGATAGAATATCTGATTTTCATTTTCTCCACCTACCTCTCTATCATTCGCTGATAGGGCTCACGTAATTATTCCCTGCCTCTCTTGGACATAATTACAAGCCTCTAGAACAAAGACACTTCAAGTCCATCAGTTTCCCTTCATCATAATTCTCCTCTGGGGCCGTAGCACTGGCCTGATTCTCTCCTCTGGGAGGCGAGGTCATATCTGTGACTGGACTTGTCCAATGATTGTGTCAGGGCTTTGTTCATGAAAAAAAGGCCTTCATATCGACACGTATTTATTAAAGAAAGTGGGCCTTAGCTAGCTGGCTGGTTTAATTGAGACAGCAGTGTCACAGAAACCCATCCTTCAGTTCCTGTCTATTAACTACCAGAACGTGCAGTCAGGGAGCAGTATTTAAACTTAAAGGCTATGTAGGTTATTGTTACAGCAGCAGACAGAAACCAGCCACATGCTGAAATTTAACTTGCACAGAACTGAACAACTAATCCTACTCTAAACTTGCTACAAGGTCAATTCCCCACACCTGTGGTGAAGTGCTTGATAAAAAAAAAAAAGAAGAAAAAAAAAGTTGTTTCAATTGCAGCTGAATAGAACCCACATTTTGTGGAACCTCAAAAATTCTACTGGAACAAACTGAATTCTTAACCTTAAATGTGGTGCTTGCTGTTATGGACCTGATCATGTGCCAGTTTTTATGGCTACATCCAAACAGCCAACTTTTCTCTTTCATCAAATTAAAATTCAAGCTTTACTGTTCTGACACAGTGGTGATGGAGTGCCTGCTACTGAACTTTTGAGCGTGTTCTGTTTATTACTGTCTTCTTAAGTCAAACAAACTAGATAATTGATACCAATTTAAAGAGGGAATGTGGTGATACGGTTCACGTTTCTGTGGTACAGTTAAAGTTAGCTGAATCAATGGCGTACATAAACCTATAAAAGTTACTGTAGAAAGGGACAGAAATAACTGCTGCTGCAGCTAACTGCAAGTGATGGTTAGCTGAACACACATAACTCCCCATCAGCTTTGTTTTCTTGTTACAATTAACCAGACATTGTGTTGATGGAAAATTATTCTGCTTCACTATTTGAAATATCCGGTTTTAATTATAGATATTTGACACGCAGAAGCTGTCTGTACATTTCTGTTGTGGAACTTCACTTCTGAATTTGTACAGGTTTTTTTTTTTTTTTAACAGAGTAAAAAGGTAAAGCCATCTTATTTTCACCGCCATTAACTTTCATAAAGCTTGTGTAAGTACTGATTGAGCTTCTCCCATGACTGCTTTAAATGTAGAGAGCTTCTCATAGGAAAATCATTTTTTTGCAAAAGCACGACCAAAGCAAATCCAGCGGAGGGGACACTTGAATGACGCGTCCTGTAATTTCCGTGCACATCTGAATGAGATTATAAAATACGCTTTAAGGAGCATGGAGACAACCACTCAGTAGCTGATCAGAAATTGCTCCCCATCTTCCCGTAACCATTTCTGACTCCACAGTAATGGTTGTTTTGGGGTTTAATGGCCCTGTTGACTGATCTGTAACAGTGGAATGCTGAGCTTTTGATCATTACTGTATCTGTGTAGCAGAGAGACGGCATTGTACAACATCAACTTCACCCAACTGGAATGAAACAGCTAATTTATGAAGCTGACATGAACATCTTTAATTCAAGGATATTAGAGGAGAGATGGATCATGCCTAAAGTATTTTCTTTCATCTTGCTTTACACCATAAATACTCTTTCATCTCCCGATTTATTTTACACTAAAGTTTCCAACATTTTGTAAACCACATTACTTCAGTGTTCATTTCTCCAACTTGATCATGAAAAGTCCCTCGAGGGTGGATTGTGCCTGAAATGAATAAAAACCGGAGAGATGCAGCTGGATTTCCTTTAGTTGTCGAAAGAGTGGAATATTAATTGTCTCCAAAATGATCAATCATGTCGGATTCAAATCAATAGAGCAAGAAAAATACACGAAAGTCTTTTGAGAAAAAAAAGTTTGAAATATTTTCAATGATAGTAAATAGTGAACAAAGTGTGTCGGAGTTTGTAAATGAAGTAATGAAGAAGCCCTACGTCTGTGTCAGGAGGAAGGAGTCAAAATGCGATTAAAGGCTATATTGATACAGTGTTCAAAGTACATTGACTAATGAATAATATTATATGTATAAAAAGGATTAGCCATGTTGAATTCTTAAATGAATTTGGACAGTTAATGAAAGCTAATCCATTAATATTCTTACTGTGGCAGTTCAGATTACAATCAGTGGAGGAATATAGGCCATCAGTTCAAAACAAAGGGATTTGAAGGAGGCATTTATGCAAAAACATGCATAATTTCCTGGTGTATTACAAAATGAACCTCTAATACGTTATGTGTCAATATGGCTCGTGAAGAAGATGAGCAACTATGTGATTTCTCAGAAAACCGCTTGTCCCACTTTCGAACAGATGGCAAGGCTACAACCTGAACCCTCTACTATTCCGTGTTTTGACAGTATATATTTAGTTTATAATTATATGTTGATATTACATATATAGTACAGTATAAGGTCGTGGTGGAACACTTCTTGTTTATATTTTTTCTTTTTTCTTTTAATTGGCAACAAAGATGCTCTTTTTTTTACAAATGATAGAGTATTTTTCTTCTGGAAAATTGACAAGTTCTACCCCATTTGTAATGAATAGCAGCTCGCCATTTCATAGAGTGGGTTATACAAAGTCATATTGATCAAAGTCACTGCTGCAGTGGTGATCAAAAAGTAGCACGTTTCTTATTTGCAAGAAAATCAAATTAAACGCAAGAGGCAGTTTATTAAATGCCAGCATTAATGCATGTGTCTGGTGTGACTAATGAGGCTGCAGACAAACTTTTTACAAGGGTAGCATTGCATAGGAGCTTTCCATTATTACTTTGAGACCAAGGTCAGTCCACGGTAGAGACAAAACTATTGCACACACAACAGAAGCAGCAGGTGCCCAGTTGCACTGGTTATCATTTTTTTGCTGAGGCCTTGTTTACTGTTTGTGTGGTACATGTCAATTGAATAATAATTTATTGGTTGTGGCTCAGAAATCTAACTTTTCTCAACAAGTCAACAAGTTTTGATTTGTAAATCTTCTGAATACCATTACTGGAAGCCTGCTAACACCACAAAATACAGAATAACAAACTTCTGTTATTGAATATCCCACGAAGTGTGCTGCACCAATCTTCATTAAAATAGCTTTCAATCACAACCATTCATCAGTTGTCTGCCATGTTTAGCATCACAGGGCTTTTACCAGAACCCCAGGGAGTCTACATATGGCAGTAATAAATGTTACATGCAAGCTGGAGTGCTGTACTGGTTAATTGCTGCTGTAATTTCTGCACCTGATATAATTACAGACAATGATTCAGTTGTGAATGTGCCTGCACATAAAATCACTTTTTTTATAGAGTGTATACAAAAGAATTTGAATGTGAATTTCCTCCATGAGGAAGTTTTCCTTTGAGCCCAAAGCCCACACAAGGTCCACTCATAGCTTGAACAGGCAATCGAACAGAGGCCAAATTTGATATTATTTTCTATCTTTGAAAATAACAACTGCACACATCATTCTTCTGCTTTCTTTTGACTGTTGTCATCAGCAGCTAAAGCTTTCTGAATTTACATCCACAGCCTTTGTTTGTTATATGTGTTTTATAAATGAACTTCCCCATTGGAGGCTTTCCTTCAACCTGTGGTTGGAAAAGTTGAGCTATGTGGTTTGATGAGTGTGGTTACATTTAAACCTGAATAACCTCTGCACACAGTACATATTAAACATTCTGCAAAGGTGGTTTAATGTCTAAATCAATATACCACAATGCTTAAAAATGGCCTAAACAAGTTACCACACTGCACAAATGATTACAGTAATGCCTCTGGCTAAGAACTGCTGTGCTTATTGTATTGTGTGTACAAGACAGCAGAACAGATTTAGTGCTTACATAAAACACACAACTTGTATAAATAACATGTTATGTGTATTTTCTATTTATGACTAGATTTCACATCATACTTTGACTACTCTGCAAACGACCTAAGGGAGTGGAAAGTTAAAAGAGATGCAGAGGAATTCAAGCATAATAAAAGCGGCAGCTCACAATTTGAGCTTGGCTGTCGACCTCGTCTCTCCACAGGCCTGCAGCCCAGAGGTCCCCAACTAGAGCCTGACCGTGGACAAACTGTCAGGAGCAGCGTAATGTGGGAGGCCAACAGGCCAACCTTACAAGTGGCTGAGGTGGCATCTTTAACGTGTCATAATGGGATTATTTAATGTGCCAGTGAGGTCCCAGAGAAGCTCAGAGAGTAATGCCCACAGCTGGTCATTATCTGCTCCAGTCACTGCAGAATCATAAACAGCTCCTAAAAAAAGACCCTCAAATCTCAGTCAGGTGGTTGTCTGCTGTGTCCAGGCACAGAGCTGATGAAACTCACATTTATTCATCTTAAGGACTTGGCTATATCAAGGTCTATTCTGTGGGTGCTGCTTGAAAGAACATTTGCTTTATTTACAAGGACTTTTATGATGTGCTTCATAATACTACTGCTGATCCAGCCTGTGACCTGACACGGCTGTACAGACACAGCCTTGAGGACTGAATAAAAAGTCCACAGCATATCTGTGTCATTACAAACTGGTGCTCATCCCCGCCGGGACCTGTGGTCATCAGTCATCAGGAGTGACTTTATCTCTCAGGTGCCAAGGATAACAGCAGCAGTGAGACATTGCATGGTGACCCACAGGAGGATGGTGGTAGGGCGGATGAGGTAAAGACACAAACCAAACCAAAAGTGTGTGTGTGTGACAGAGAAAGAAGGAGAATGGGAGATGGTGACAGAGTGATGGATAAATACTGGTAAAGGTAATGAATGTCAGCGTGTCATTCTTTCTGTATGATCGAGGTGCCTTTCGCCAATTATCATGACAGCCAGAGGTCCAGTCCCTCTCTCCTTCCCATTGGGGAAAAGCCTGGTTCCAGTGCCGAACGCTGGCCTCGTTATAGATTCACCAGGGACTATGGCTCAAACTCGAGGTCATCACTTTTTAGATGAAGAACTGCAGCCTCTCCATAGCTATAAGAGCAGCGATTGAGCAAGCCGTTCATTTGGACGGAGAATTTTATGGTCATCCATAAAGTCCAGAATGATGACCTCAGACTTACAGACTGAGGGAAGGATGAGCAGATGAGACCTTTTTCTCCACGTGTGATCTAAGTTTTTGTCATTATGAACTGAGGAAGGACTTAACTCAGAACACATTTTCACCCACATTGTTGGGAGCAATTGAAAGATAATTGGAACATGATCCATTTCCTGTAATTTGGGAAAATTATCAGCACTGCATGTGGTGTTAATTCCAAACAAAATATTTATAACACCTATACATCAAAACACTGCTGAAAATTCTGGGCCTCGGGCAACAAAAATAAATAAATGATTAAGGTTTCACACCACTTCACAAAAATTAATCTGAAGTGGTTTTTCAACAGAGAACATGCAGAGTCCTAATGAAGCACAGAGGAGGTGTACAGCATATGTCTAACTAATATTTAATCACAGTACAGAGATAAGCTTCGAGTAATTAAAAAGAGGCCCTTTCAAGGAATAACTCAGGCACCTGAGGAAAAATTTTTATTATTAACACCGTTTACTGGCAGATAGCCCCTTGCCCGGGTTGCACCACCCATTCCGACATCACGCCATTCCGACATCACGCCATTCCGACATCCCACCATGCCGACATCCCGCCATTCCGACATCCCACCATGCCGACATCCCGCCATTCCGACATCCCACCACCGACATCCCACCATTCTGACACTTCTTCCTCCCAAAAAAGTGTCGGAATGGCGGGACGTTTGATAGAAAAATTAAGCGTTGCGGCATGTAACCCCCCTTCTCAGCCGTGAATAAATCCACAAAAAATAATAAGACAGAAATAGATTCAACTGATTATGTTGTGTAGTTTCAATCCTAATACATGAAAATAAATATATGTATGTGTGATATCCCTTGCTATCACAACATTGTAATAAGCTGTGATTATTTAGCACTAACTTACCTCCTTGAATGTGCACTTCACTTTAAATTCATCACGTAAAAGAAGCCGCTGGAAGCTGCACTGCAGGACTCAGTCATGCAGGTCCAGATAAAGCAATGAGTAATAAGCATATTTGTAAAGTCATGTTTTAACTAGCAGATTCCAGTCCAGTTCATTCTGTGTAGGTCAGACTCAGCAACTACAAAGATACTTGAACCGCTCTATACAAGTTCAATTAAACTTTAACCTGGTATATTTATAAAGCACTGATTCACAACAAAGATCATTTCGAGGCACTTCAAAGAGAAAGCAACAGTCCAATTAGAATAAATCAAAATCACACTAATTATAATCCAATTAGATAAGATTTATTATCATCCAATTTAGCCCAATACATTAGAACTGTACTTTTGTTGTGCCATTTTAAAAAAAGCTGCCATGCAGAGGAAATCAATGGATCATATTGAATTTCTTCTTTGATTAAGCTCCACATCCTGTGCATGCACAGATAATTGTGCAAGCTCAGGACAGGAACTGAATCAAAGTGAAGATTCAATGCAATCTGTAAAGTGAAATGTCAAGCAAACTGTAGATCACTGGTGTAGACAAAAACCTCATCACACTTTCACCTCCTTTTACAGCGTAACCGGTCTCGACTTCAGACGCATTTACTATAGCATATTCTGCTTAGCTCTCATCTCACACACACAGTCAAGACTTATGATAATTCACCCAGTGCAGAGGCAACATGTTGTTCACTTCTGTATTATTACAGAAGACCACATTACATTCGTATTATAATACGCCTTAATCCAAAGCAAATGACAAATGAGAAACACAATGAGGGGTATCGTGCTCAAGGAAATTGTGACATGTGGAATGGGAAGCTAGAGATGGAACCACAAATCTGACAAGAGGAAGACAACACTATTTCCTGAGTTTAACCTAACAGCTCTAAGAATGTCTGTTCACACCTGGTGTTAAGCTACATTACCATATGTGTCTTAAGTGACCACTAATGATGTGAAGTTATTACTTGTGATACTTGTTCTTTCATACATCTAAATTATATCATTTTTATGACATGAACAAGTTTTTAGATCATTACTGAGTTGCAGTTTCTTGCAGAATTTGTTTTTACAAATATTTCTGTGACCTCAATAAACTGAAACTTTACCACACTTTACTACACGCATTTCAGAGAATGCATTTGTTTTGGAAATTGAAAAGCGAGGAAAACCCTCGAGGGGAAACTGTTCCATCGGAGAAGTAGGTCGTCCTCAACCAATTCTGAATGTGGTCTCAGCGATCAGATCTGAATGTATCCTGAAATAATTCTGAGTGTGTTCACGGCTTTATTTCATGCCGTCCACTTGTGGTTAGATCGGGCGCACATTAACATGAGATGTGAACAGCCTCTGTGGAGACGGGCTTTTAACTTCTGAGCACAGCTATGACCAAAAACAACAAAAATGTTAAAAATGTTTTAGCCAACGTCTTATCAAATGTTCCTACTTTTCAGAGCAAACTTGGCCACTTCAATTTACATCACATTGGTAGCGACGAAGGTGACACCAAGGTGGCATTAATCAATGATATGCAAATGTAACCACTACTCCAAAAAGTTCAATAAAATTGAAAATTAAATGAAATTTCATTTCCACTTAAATGGTTGATTAGTTACCTTTAATGATACTATTTTATTTCCACTCATTACTCAATCTCTTGAAACTAATGTTAGCCTCCAGGAAGGACCAGCAACTTCCTGGCTTTTAATAGGCCAGGTCCAAGCTCAAAGCTTCTAAAATTAGTTCCTTAAAGTGATGTGGAGTGGACATTGATTAGCATCTATTTGTTTTGGCCTACGATGCTACATCTTTCGTGGAACACCCAGTGATTTCCAAAGGATCCCATTTCTTATTGTACCTTTAAATGTCATTTGCCATAATTACCAAATAGTTACTTGTCAAAAACTGACATTAAGGTTCCACCTGGATTAGTGATGTGAAGAACAACACACAGTTTAACATAAAAGCCAAAATATCCATGATCTCTAATGTCTGATGTCTGTAACATCCAAAATGATAAGTGTAAAAGTAGAAATAATATCATTATTTAAAGAAACTATCAACCAATTACACAATCTGGAAAGAATGTTCTTCAAAAACTTTAAACAGATATGAAACAATTCTATAGCAGTTCAATTGAATTCATAGTCTCGCACAAACTACATTTGTAAACGGACTACATTGGCTTCTTTTGCCCTCGTTCTGAACGCTTTCTAATTAGTTTAGAGATACAGGCACAGCTTTGATCTTCAGTGTCTTTGAGAAGGAACTGGATCGCTTGGTCATTACCACACATGATCTGGGAGTTAAAATGTATCTCTGTAAATTTCCAGTGCCACAATGTAATAAAAATAACAACAACTCAGTTATTAACTTTACAAACCTCACTGAAGAAACAAAATTCTTCCTCTGGACATTATGTGAAAAATCAAATCATCTTCAATAATTCAATCAACTCATCAAATAAATTATTTATATTGTATAGAACTTTAATATGCAAATGTTTCGATCTATGACCTACAACTTTTTCCTTTCCTTTTCAATGGTTGAATAGTAGTTTAATCAATAAACTCTTGATGTTAATTAGTTTGAAAAGCAAAAAAACTAGAGCAAATAAGTAGCTTAGGCAAATAGAATTTAAACAATTTTATCGCAGATGGATAAATGAGAAACTTCCTGATGTGACTCTGTGATGTGCTGCCAGTCTGAGGGCCATGATGAGATGGGAAGCTGGTGTGTCAGCCAGGCTGGCGCTGGATCCCCACTGTGTCCATCTGTGTGTCCATCCTGCAGGGATCCATTTCGAGCATCACTGATGCACAAAAGCAAAAGAGGACAACTACATGTGGCCAAAACATGTGGGCAATACATAAATGAGAATGCCCTGCGCACGAAGGCAGCCAACAAACAGTGTACCAGTGATCTGCTACATGACATGAGATGCAGTAAGATGAGCAGACCAAAATAGAAGAAATACTCATGGTCAGCTGGATTTTCAAACTGTATATATTTATTTTCAAAACTAATAAAAAAGGAAAATGAATAACTGAAGATCCACAAATAGTTTCAGTCGGTTATTAAATGATCAAGTAGTGGAATTCTTTGTTGTATCAAATCAATACATTTTGCTACCTAAATATTGTTGATGTAAAAAAGCATCATCTTCGTTTGTAGCACTTGCTTAACAAAAAAAAAATTAAAAATCTAAGATAAATGTGAAATAATAATTAGAAATTACCAAAAGCTCTTTCAAAGACAAAAGTGTTAATGGAGGATTTGAGGGAAGCTACAAAGTTTGTGAGCCTGACTTCAGTGGGCAGAGTTTCATAAGATGGGGGCTCTAATAGAAAAGGCCCAATCACCCATTGTCACAAGCTGTAATCTGGGAATAGCAGGGCAGTATCTGCAGATCTTAATGGTCGGGAGGCAACATCCCAGGTCAATAAGTCTGAGATGTACTTTGGGGTAGGGCCATTTACGGCTTTGAAGGTGAGCCGTTAGATTTTAAAATCAATATGGAATCTAACATGGAGCCAGTGCGGGGGGGGCTCAAGGGTATGTATGACGTTTTGGTTTTTTTTTCGGTAATGAATCTAGCTGCAATGTTTTGAATCAACTGGAGACAACAATGGAGCTTTGACTGATTCTTGAGTATAGTCAATTAAAGTAGTCAAGGCAAGAAAACCATAATGCCAAAAGCCAAAGGGATATTGGGATGGGTTGTTACTTGTTATCAAACAATTGAAATTTGAACTTTGTAATATGTGGTTAAGGTTATGAAAGGGTTGAAATGAACCCAAATCATCTTTTTAGAAACCTAACCAGCCAGATCAGGCGCGTTAATACCAGACAAAGTCTAAGTATTATATAAAAAGAATGATGACCATAATAGCCCACAGCAGCTGAAAAAGATACAAAGCTGCAACTGAAAATCAAACTTAAGGTGACTACACTCTGTAGTGATCTGAAGTCCAGTGTAAGCCACTGCATGACTGGCATCTAATGAAATTGGTTATCATGTTTGAAGTGTGCAGATTGCAATTCCTGCAGAATCATGGTAAGCAACTGTATTCATGTCTGGCGCCAGTTGCTACAGAAAAGATATCCAGAAAATAAGGTTGTTTTTCCAGCTGCAGATTTGGATGCAGAATTTATCTCGGAAGCTGTATTCTTTTTATTGAGGAGGGGAGATGTGCAGCAGCTACGAGGGTGTGGTTTTACAATATTCTTAGGGAAAGATTGGAGTTTGGACAATTGGGGCTCATCCAGGTGCTACACCGATTGGACGCATAAAGGTGTAGCTCAAGCTCAGCAAACAACCGACTGGATCTTACTTAGCCCAACACATTAACATGAATAGGTACAGAGGCTCAGTGCACCGCCCACCATATCCTCTATGAGCCCTTGTAACTTGTGATTGAAGCGCAACACAGATTCCAAGCATCACATTAATGTTTAGAACATTTTATGAGCTAACAGACTGAAAAATGTTTGCACCATTCGCTACAATGTATATCAGTCTGTTCACTGGTTTGCTACTGACCTGAGAGCCGCAATTGCTATGCTATTTCTTTCTATGCTGCATCCTTCTTGGTATGAGTATCAAGGATTCTACTGCCACAGCTCAAAAAGATTTGTTTCTTTGTCTGCTTCCCACAACTTAATTTTTGGCTTGTTTGGCTTCCACCCACATGGTTCAACAGCCCCAGTCTTGCCTTGATAATGTCTTTTCAAGCGATATTTTATTTGTTGGTTAGTAGACATAGGTCATAGGTGTAGTCACAATGTAGGATGATCATCTTAAACTTCAGAATTTCTTAGAAACTTGTCACTGGTTGGCTTTGGTCGCAAAGACCATAACACCAATGGTCTTTTGAACCCGCCTCACTGTCCAATGTAAGACTACCTTTTTTTTAAAAAAAAAATCACAATCAAGTATATTGCCACAATTTTTCCACGTTAGCAATCTTTCATCAATGTCAAACAAAAATCACCCAGTATGTGCTAGCTTTAAGTCTAAAGCAAAATAAAACTAGATGGTAAACTCCGTATTTTGGTCCTTTAACCTGATGATTTTCAAAGAGTAAGAAACTTGACAGCCGCTGGCAAAAACATGGGTCAATGGAAAAAGAAAGACAGAAAAATTATGGCATTCCACAATTCTATAACCTTTTACTTTGTAACCACAACATTTTGTGCTGTGAATCAATGTAAAAATCGAACAGCCGGGCTGGATGTTCCATCTAGAAAGGGGTAATCAAAAAGAAGTGTGAGATCTCAGAATCCTGAGTAATCTCACATCCAGGACTTGATTAGAGCATCCAGTACTAAACAGACTCAAACAAGCTTTTAACCTGTTTTTTCAAAAGCAGGTTGATTACTATTCGCAAAGGTTTGGCACTTACACACTTCACTTTTTATATTATTATTTCCATAATGTGCACCAGATCTTTATAGGGGATCAATCCACTGCCAGCATTTTTTTTTTCCATCAGTAAATCTTCTACTTGGGTGGATCCTTTAACCTTACGGATCTAAAATGTCCACATTATGCAGCTACTTTTTTTCAAAATGGGAACTGAAACAAAAATTGAACAGTGACAGACGCATTTGCAATTCAGTATATAATCACACAACAAAAGGTTTTTAGGTTAGTGCAATTGCAGAATTCCTGCACCTGCTTCACACAAGAGATGGACATAAACAAGAAATATGTGTTTGATGAGCTTCATCTGTATAAAGACAAAGTTAGTTGCAAATTAACTGTATTAATAATACAACTTTTTGGTCAAATAGCAATTGATATAGAAATAGAAATAGAATAAAATAGAAAAATACTTTATTCATCCCCAAAATTATAAATATTTACAATGATTGTATATTAGCAACAACAATAATAATACTAATTCTAATAAAAAATACTACTACTACTACTACTAATAATAATAATAAATGACTAAATAAATACGAAATTAAAAAAAAAAAAAAAAATCAATCAATCAATTTGAGAAGAACTCAGCAGTCACTGTTAAAGGGGATAGAGAATCAAAATCGTCTTTTTCACGTTTTTGGTGTTAGTTCTGAGTCTCCCCGCTGTGGGGAGTACACACGAAGTGCCAGCAAGTGTCAGAACCTCTGTTTCAAGTACTCCCCTTTTTTGAATAGCCCCCAGAATATCCCCCAATCCGTTTTTGTGAAAAAGTGATGTCACTTTTTTAGCAATCGCCCCTCCCACACCCAAGTCCACAGCCACCCCGTTTCAGACACGCCCCTTCAGCGAGAAACAGGAACAGGTGAGCCTTCCAAGGCTGTGAAAGCGGACTACGATCGTTATATATTCTTCCCCCGGAAAGCAATGTTCGCGATCAATGGCTTTTATTTATTTTTAACAGCATCCCCAGTACATACAACCGCCGACTTTTCCTTTGCTCTGCGCATTTCACGGAGTACAGTTTCACAAACCTTGCACGATTCCGAGCAGCTCAGTAGATGGTCAGTTCCGACAGGGACAGACACAGACTGCAGCGAGCTGTGCGCTCCGCTGAGAAGGTGATCGGCTGCACGTCTCCAGGACTATGGGGCGAGCAGGTCGGATCACAGCTGACCCTTCTCTATTTGCACCACTCCCCTCGGCAGGAAGCTTCGGTCCATTCGGACCAGAACCTCCCGTCACAAAAACAGTTTTTTCCCCTTTGCAGTTGGACTTATGAACACTTCATAATCACCTCATAACCTGCCCCAGTCACTTTACCATCATTAAAATTGCACTAATGAAGCTGCACTGTTGTTGCTCTGTATATTGGATACTGTGTATTGTTGTACACACCTTGTACATTTTATATTCAGATATTTTTATTCTTTATTTTTTATTATTATATCCTATGTTACATGTTTGCACCTTACGCCGCAGCAAATTCCTAGTTAGTGAACACTGTTCACTAACAATGGCAATAAAACGAATTCTGATTCTGATGAGCTTTCTTTCCAGTCAGTGTATTACTCTATAGCTCTGTTTTCAGTGAGAGCAAGGGCAGCCAATCAAGCAACGGCAACCGAATAGCGCCAACACCTACCTACATTTCATAATGAGGTTGCCAGATAAGCTCTGAAACGACGCCAATAAGGGAAAAAGACGCATTCTAAACCCAGCATAGTAACAGCTGTTTCAGAGAGCCTTTTAGGGAGGTTCTGAGCCATTACAGACCCAACCAATTTTTTTTGGGCTACATATCACATCACAGAACAAGGATTAATGCCCCATTCAACCATTCTCTATCACCTTTAAAAAGCCTTATGGCTGTGGGAACATAGGGCCTCCTGAACCTCTCAGTCCGGCAGCCTCTCACTGCAGCTGCTCCTCTGTCCTGCCAGGATGCTGTGGAGAGGATGTTTATTGTTCTCCAAACAGAATACAATTTCCTCCTCATCCTTTGCTCCACCACAGCACTGAGAGGGTCTAGCCTTCTGCCTACGACAGAACTTGCCTTTTTTACCAGTTTGTCCAGGCGCCAACAGCTTTTGTCTGTCGTGCAACTCCCCCAGTAGACAACTGCATAGAACAGTGCACTCTCAATGATAGTGTGATAAAACATGCACATCATATCACTACAAACATTGAAGGACCTGAGCCGTCTCAGGAAGAAGAGACATATTACGTAATCTATTATAACATATATTACATATAATATGTACGTTGTACATGTTCATGTGTTTCATACAAGTTTCTTGGGTTATCATGTAAAACCAATGACGAGGAGTATTTCTTGATTCAAACTGAGGTTTTAATATGTTTTGAGGTGACAGGGACATTGTTCATCTTTTCTTTCTGTATAAAACAGGCACATGGAGAAAGAAAAAGAAAAACAGGCTAAATAATTTTTTTTTTTTTCTATAGTAAATTCAAAAGGCTGAATCCTTTTGAGTAACCATCCAAAGCAATGCACTGATTGTGCTCAACAAACAAACTTGTGAGCCTGTCCTTGAAAAACTTTTACTTTCTGTCCGTTCTCGGCAATATTATAGGACAAGAGCTTCTACCTCAAGTAGTTAGTTCCACAGAGCTGAAAAACAGGCATCTCCAAAAATGCAGGATAAAAACCCAGAGATGTCAGATGTCTTCCCTCTTTGAGTGCTCAGTAATAGAATAAAAGCCTTGTTTTATGTGGTGCAAAACATAAAATAGGACAGATGGAGCCAGGGCAGCTTTTTTTTTAAGAGAACAAGAAGTTAAAAGCAGAGGTGCACCTTGAATCTCAAACTCCTTCAGCATTAAAAAAAGGAGAGAAGGAAAAAAAAAACACTTTCCAGGTTACATCAGGTCTAAGATATGGAGGAAATTAAATTCAAAGAACAGCTATAATAATTACAGCACAATAAAAGTCATTATGTTTGATAGCTCCTGTTGAATTCCTTTCTTTATTTCAACATGCTCCATTTCCTAGTAATTCTGGCTTTCAAATACAGTCTCCACACCACAATTAGCTTTTGTGTGCCGAGTTCTTTCTCTAGATTGCCGGCCAGCAAGAGACAAAATGTGCCATTGTAGGGGCTGGGTGGCATATAGTATCTTAGAGCTGTGTATACAGGCAGCAGGTTTCCACATGGTTTTGGCAAGTCCATCTGGAACCCCCCCTCAACAAGATCAAGAGAATAATTTCCCCTGAGAGTCACCTCTGATGCATGCCACACAGCTTCCATATTATGCATGTAATATGCCCGGAGTAATGTTAAAATGTTTTTATGGAGGTGAAAGATATCAGATTGCCATTGTTTGTGATTGTGCAGGTATTTGTTTTTGATGTCAGATTGAGATGAGTGAACAAATACTTTCAAATGTTTGACCTGCTGTGGGGCACTTATTCCCATTTAATACAATTAGGATGTTTTTGTTTCCCCTCTTTCAAATAACCACCACAGTTTAAAAGAGCACAAACTGTGCCCAGCAGTATTATTGGTAGAAATGCTCAAACGGTATGATCAAGTGTCTCATTAGCCTGGACTATATTAGTTACGTGTGACTTTTTTTCTTTCATGCTCGGTACACTTTTAATGAGCAGTTTTAATCCAATTTCAGTTGGCATTTCCTACAATAAACATTATCTGCTTCTTGTCTCTATAGACTGCTCAATCTGGAGTCTGACTACACAAAATTTGTGTATGGTGACCTAATTGCACATCTCTGGTGTAAAAACAAATTAAATTAGTAGTTCCTCCACTTTTTAATTGTAGTAATTGTGATTTTTATCAAAGTCTCCCATCTGCCCCCGAACTAATGTGCACCTTTTTCAAGCAGAATGGTGCAAAGGGAGGTTTGCACACACATTAATGACTGAGCAGCCAAAAAAAATTAAAAAATAAAAAATAAAGAAAGAGGGTGTTGCACTGACCCAGTAGGGTACACAATGGCTATTGCTGCCCATTTTGCTTCACAAGGGCAGGCATGGAGTTCCTCTATGCCAAAGAAGAGAAAGGAGAGTAGCTCATTCTTAGGCTCACTCTCATTACCTTAAACATCAAACAGGAGTAAAAAAATATTCAAGTAAAAAAAAAAAAGGTAAAGAAAAGGAGTCACAAGGCAAGCCAGTGCTGAGTACTTCCTGTTGTCTGTAATGGTTTTGCCAAACTTGACAGAATGCTGGGTTGGTAAGGTTGGATACTGGCAGGGCTTCTATATCTTTTTTTTTCTCTATATATCCCTCTCTGAACTGAGGCCAGGGTCCTCCTGGGCCTAGCTCTATTGTGCTGGAGGAAAATTGCCAATCCGGACAACTCTGATTGAACAGTGAAAGCAGGAGTTTTATGAAAGAACTGCTTTGCTATTCATTACCTCTCTCTCAGTTCTTCTCCCACACTCCTCTATTTTCCATTGGCTCACTGTGCCACACTCCAACTTCCTTTCCTGGTCTTTTCTCTAGCTCCCTTTATTCTATGTTCACACGTTCTTTCTTTGCTGATCCTCCCCTCGGAGACTCCCATGGTTAGGCAAGGATATAATGTGGCTTTTCCTGTTTGGGTTTTTTTCCCCCTCTCTCTTCATCCAGGGCTGTAAGTGTATAATACTAGCATGTCAATACGGCAAATTGTGTAATTGCCTTCTGGTTTACTGAAGGATCAGCCCACACCTGCCTAGATTATCAAATGAAGGCATGTTTGGAAAACTCAGAAGGTGGAGAACAAGCTGATCGCGTGTCACTTTACTTTTCTAACATTGTCTAAATTCAAGCCGATCAGATAAATTAAGGTATTTTTACTTCTTTATCACACTTATACATATGTTAAAGGTTATAGTTTTCCTTTCAAAGTGCAAGGGTAAGCTCTCTGCAGAAATTGAGGACTCTGCAGGGTGTTCCCTGCCTATTGAGTGGTGTGCGCTGGTTCACCCCCATACAGGCATGAAAAGGATAACCACAGATAGAAATCAATGCATGGATGAACAACATACAGACCAAATAGTAAATCTTAGATTGCTGTGGTATTACGCTATGCCTCAGAGCTAAAGTATTCCTCTAAACAAAACAAACACTTCATATGTGTTACGGTCTGTTGGAAGTGTAGTCTGAATGATTTGGACGATTACAGATACTGAACAGATAAACAATAACATAGATTATCTTGATGTTGCTTGTGTCATTTAAACTACTATCATTCTTTTTCCACTTAATTATAAATCACTTTACATTTTTATATTCCTGGTTAGAGCCAGCAGGATTTTATTGCACAGTGTCTGCATACTTGAGTTTTCAGGATGTTAACGTCAATCGATAGTTCAAAATTGACCATAATCATGAAAGAGTGTGTCTATCTTTGTATGCCCAATGCTTGCTCCGTGACGGACCGGCAATCTGTGCAGGGTGTGTCCTGCTTAAAGAAATACCAGAACAATCTCCCCACCCCCCTGACCCTGAACGGGCTAAGGAAAATGATTGAATGCAGGATGTTTTAAGGTCTGGGTGTAGCAGAAGGGGGCACCACCACAAAACACATACTCGGGCTAAAATCAACTCCTAGGATTTGTTTCTTTCATTAGTATCGAGGGATTACATGCTTACAAACATTATTGATGTACAGAATTGTAGTTTGCGGGTCAAGAAACAGTAACAAAC
This sequence comes from Odontesthes bonariensis, assembly GCF_027942865.1. Classification (NCBI taxonomy): domain Eukaryota; kingdom Metazoa; phylum Chordata; class Actinopteri; order Atheriniformes; family Atherinopsidae; genus Odontesthes; species Odontesthes bonariensis. Next base: position 23,087,918 of record NC_134527.1, read on the forward strand.
TTATTTAATAGAAATACACTTTTCCTATTTGAAACACCATTTATTAATCCAGTTATAAGATAGACTTTAAGGGGAGACTTCTGGATGATCTTACCAAATTTTTTTCATGTTTGATCTGTGCATTTCTGCTCTCATTATTTGACAGTATCAGCAGTATGGTGGTAACAGTTTCAGTGGGCTTAACAAGTCAAATTTTTAATGACAAGGCTAATTTGCAAGCTGCAATATTCAACATAAATTACACCTGCTGTACACTTGCTGTACAAGACAGGAGTGACAGCTAGCTCAGTCTGGGACAGTGGTTGGCATAAATTGCAAGGTTTACTTGGAGGATGTAGATTAAATCAATAAATCTGTTTCCAATTATGCTGAGATTACCAAACCCTCACACTATCTTGACTAGAATGATAAAACATTTCCAAGTATGTAATTGTATGGCCTGATATACATATGTCCCTAAAGAGCCCATTATTTATACAAAAGAAAACATGGATACATTTAATTTTTTATTTTTCTTTGGTGGTTGCTACATCAAAACTGCCCTGTTATCTTTCAAACTTTGTTATGAAAAAAAACAAATGTATGTGTATGTGAGGATGTTGTACCAAAGCCCATCTCTATATCTTGTCAGATAAGTGCTAGCACTCCAGTTAGCCTCAGGCTACTCAGTCATAACAGCTCCCTGAGCTTCTACTTTACCTCAACTGCATTGCTTAATCTCCCTGGTATTTCGTTACTACAATCATTTCATTAGATAACTAAGTTGGATGAAAAAAAAAAGATTTAGCTTTCAAATTCCAGTTAGACAGCCCATTAGCTAGTTAGCTAAAAGACTGAGGTGGGTTAAAAAAAAAAAGTTAGTTTAAAAGACATTTTCACCACGACTGTCTGCAAAACTTTTCCTTTTATAGAGGAATTTATACTGACGCAGACAGTTGAATAATGAGGAAAGGTGAAACATTCTCTAAGGGCTCTGGCAAAATTTCATAATTATAAAAACATCATCGATTACAAATTCTTAAAGAGTAGTAAATCAAGTTGTTCCAAGGGGATCAGCTCTCATAATACCTCCATGTCTGCTCATCAAAGGTCAACTTGCCACTGGCGTGATACCATAGGTTAGTCCACCAGAGTGAAAATTAAATTGTCCCCTTGAGAGAATCAACTATAAGCAGAAACTCAACTGAAATGCATCAATATCACCACCAAATTTCACAATCTTAAAAGCTAAAGGGCCATGTGTGTTGCAGTTTGTAGAGCACAGTATGTCCAGGAAACATATAGTAGTTCATTCTGGCACCTCACAAGGAGTTGTGACTAAACCCTGGTGCCATGAAATCCTGTCTAGTTTGAATTTAATGCTTGTTTTATACAGTTCCCTAGGTTTTTTTTATTCTTTTTTTTTTTTTAAATCACCCATGTTCAAGTAAGTGCTACTGGAGATAAATTCTGACTGATTGATTGACTTTCAACTCACCACCTTGGGTTTGTCATCTTTCTCAGGGCCTAAGTCTGTTTGAGCACAATCCAGAGCAGTAAGGGCCTCTGTATAAAGTGCTCATTATGAGGCGACAACTAAACACAGATGCACAGTCAGAGTCAGGATAAGTGTTACTCTATTTCTTTCAGTTTCAACAGAAAAAAAGGGTTTGCTATGGTTTGTCAATGGGGAGAAACAGACTCCAATCATGAAGGAGTAATAAGACTCAGGGTGTGAAAAGATTCTAAATTCTGTGGAAAAAACAGTCAAGTATTTTCAGTAATATAAAAATATGGAAATTTATTTTTTAAAACGTTTGGTGAAAAGCTCTGCCCTTGTGTTCCAACTGATGTTATGCTGTATTTCTTCATCTTTTTTTTTTATATTTTGTATCTGTGGAATAATAATACTCCAACACTTGAGCAACCCTACCATCCCACTAGGTTCATGTTGTTTTGATTATTCCATTAAAAATAAAGGACGCACTGCTCGAGTACATATTTTCTGTAGAAAGTTCTTTGTGATTACTTCTCAAACATATCAGGGAACAAGCTTTGGAGCACATCTTAATTATGTAACAACAAAAAAACCAAGAGTTACCTGTCAAAGATGTCATATTTTTCACCTAATTCTAGATCGCTCCTCAAATAGCTTAAATTTCTTTCCATTAGTGATGGGATTTTCGGCTCTTTTTCGAGATTCGGCTCTAATGGCTCTTCTTACGGTGGAGAGCCGGCTCTTTCGGCTCCCAAACGGCTCCCCATATATATATTTTTTACATAATTAATTAATAGCTTAAACCTAATTTTATAACATTTTGTTTCATTATTGACATTGTTAAGCACTTATGATGAGTAAAAATGTGGCATAACAATGCTTTATAAATAAAAGTTTGATTATAACCAATTAAATTATCACAAAATAGCACCACTTCCACAAAAATAACTTAAAATAAATTAAACAGTTATAAATACAAACAAGCTTGACACAGGACAGCAAAGGAAAGGAAAAAAGTGGACAAACTTTTTTTCAGTGTTTCCCGTCACCTTATTAATTGAAAGCTGCGTGTGATTGGTCAGATGTGTGGAGCACACGCTTGACATGAGGGCAGGGGAGACATTAAGGCACCGACTGAGGAAAAAAACTCCGTCTAGCACTGGCAGAAGCGGAGCAAAACGCGCAAGGAGGGGGAGAGGGAGGGAGAGGGAGAGGGGAGAGACACGATGTGGGGAAAAAACTGTCGGCTCTGTGGCACTTGCAGAGCACAAGTGCAACGACAGGGAGGCGGAGAGATACTGAAAGAAAAAAAACGGCTCCCAAATAGGATCCCAAAACGGCTCCCATTGTGGAGCCGGTTCCTGTCGTTCACTTGAAAGAGCCGGCTCTTAGAGCCGGATCGTTCGCGACCGACACATCACTACTTTCCATAAGGTAAACAAATCAGACAAGATGGTTGAAGCTGTAGAACACTGCATTTTGTTTTATAAGTGCATTGTATCCAACTCAATAGAAACGGTCTGTTCTTACCATTAAAAAAACCAATAAACAAAACTCTGCAGCTCTAGCCACAGCATTTATCCAAAACATTTTAGATAGCCTGAATGCCTTCAGCTTCCCATAAATTAGTGGCTCTACTGAAGCCTATCATTGCAGCATTAATGTTGAATGAACAGTCTTCAGCAGCAGTGATGCAGAGTCCTTGGTTTTTGTTCTGCAAACCTTCCTGCTGTCATTTACTGTATTCTGCTGAAATGTCTGTAAGTGGTTTTATCTGCAAGTAGTCATTTCATCAATTGGTAGTTTTACTTTCCTCTAATGAGTTTGTGCTTTGTGGTAGTGAAGGGCTCTTTTCTTAGATCTGCTTACCTTCCCATTCATGTGCCGTCTTTGTGAAAACTATTTATTAAAGCTAATATACAACAGCTACTTCTACTTATATAAATAACAGAAAGTCGTTAGAATAATCTTTAAACAGGCATCAAATATACAGTATATTGTTAAAGTTAATCCTTTAAGGCTAGATGGAACATATGCATACAGCTCCATTTCAGAACTGAAGCAACTTTAATAGAATCTGGAATAACCATTACTCTCTCTGTTTTAAATATAGATGGAGTATAATTTGATCATTTACAATAAAAGCAGAAGATTTAACTACTCAAATGATTTCTCCAGGGGCCGAAAAATACAAATTTTAGTACACCGTTTCAAAAACCACCAGCTTTTAAGAGGCTATGCCAAACAATACTCAGATTTGAAAACAGTTTAACATATGTCTTAGGTCTGAACAGGTGAAATGCCAACAAACCACTAAGGTTGTGCCGATGGACGATATCATCACGATGTATGGTAACCATCGTGATGCCACGCCCACTTCTTTTTTTTTTTTTTTTAAGGAATATAACTAATATGAAATGAAGGCGAAGCCGCAAATTCAACATGGCAGACTCACCAGCTGTCTCCAATCGCTCATCAACCGTCCAGGTCCAGATATAAGGCTGTCCTGCCTGGGCTCTCCCTGTTCACCAGCAGCTGCATGCGATAGCTCTCGCCCGTTGGTCTTACTCCGCAGGATTACTATGTCTGATTCGGATCCTGTCGCCTCTGAGGCCCCCGATCCGCCATTCTGGCGTTTCCAGGCCTGCTTCACCCGCTCCCTCCCGTTGGAGCGCCCGGCTCGCCCCTCGTTCTGCTACCGGCTTCTCGGCATCCGCTCTCCGGTCCTGGGGCATCCGCCAGCCGAGGGCCTCGGCCCCGATCAGCTCGCTTCCCTGACAGAGCTTCTACAAACCGGCGATTCATCGACTCCTTCCCAATCCACCGCTGGTAAAAGGTCCAGGAAACGATCCCCGCCTCCGGCCAAGAGGCGCCCGGGCCGTCCTCCGCTCCGGCTCCGGGGCCCACGCGCAGCCTCTGCTTCGACTCCTGCGGTTCAGCTGACCCAGACGGCTTCTCAGCTTCCAGGGAGCGTTTTCCCTCGTCACCCGCCCCAGCATCGCAGGGTAATATGTGGTTCTCTGTCTCAGTGTGTTAATGTTTATGCCCGGTCTCACGCTTGTTTCTCTCACCTAGGCCAGCCGTATCTGCCTGCTCACGCTCAGGTCTCTCGCCTCGTCTAAGCTCCAAGATCCCGCAGGGGCAGTATGTTAACTTGGTTCTTCCTGATTGCTCACGTCTCCCGTGGTCGACCAGCAGGTCACTAAGCCCGGCTAGCTCGGTCGGTAGACCACGAGACTGGTAACCTCAGGGTCGTGGGTTCGCGCCCTACGTTGGGCGTAGCAGTTTGATGTTTGATCCAGCACTTAAAATCAAGTTCAGCTCTGTTACCACCATCACAGTGTCTTCAGTGGTGCCTCTTTGAATGATCACAATCCAAGATGTGTTTATGAACCATGATTTCTTTCTTAGCCTAACGTAATGATGTTGCAGCCTGAAGCAGCAACATCTGACCAAACCATTAGGGTAAGGAGTTGTTGACACATGCTCAGCATGTAAAAGGTGTCAGTGACGCCAAGAAAAAAAAAAAAAAAAAGCAGCTCCTTGAACAGCTAGCCGCGATTGTGAGTGCAGCCTCGAGATGGAATAGCCGTCACTGGGGCTGCTGTTATCGTTGTTAGGATCATGGCTGCAGACAGCAGGGCGTTCTCGATGCATCCCTCCAACAGCTTGGTCGCTGGCCTTCGGCAGGCTACTCCCCCTACACACGTCCGGACCTTCAATCCGTGCTCGCTGCTCAGCGTTTGTTCAGTTCATCGGTAAGCTCGCACAACTACTGGTGGTGGAGTCCTTCAGCCCTAACTGTCCATTGTCTCTCTCTCTCTGGCAGCACGATCCTTTGCACGCAGCCAAGCTGGCTATCCCTCCCCGGCACATGCAGGCCGAAGTGCACGCAGCCAAGCTGGCTATCCCTCCCCGGCACATGCAGGCCGAAGTGCACGCAGCCAAGCTGGCTATCCCTCCCCGGCACAAGCAGGCCGAATTGCACGCAGCCAAGCTGGCCATCCCTCTTCGGCACAAGCAGGCCGAATTGCACGCAGCAAGCTGGCCATCCCTCTTTGGCACAAGCAGGCCGAATTGCACGCAGCAAGCTGGCCATCCCTCTTCGGCACAAGCAGGCCGAATTGCACGCAGCCAAGCTGGCCATCCCTCTTCGGCACAAGCAGGCCGAATTGCACGCAGCCAAGCTGGCCATCTCTCTTCGGCACAAGCAGGCCGAATGGCACGCAGCCAAGCTGGCCATCCCTCTTCGGCACAAGCAGGCCGAATGGCACGCAGCCAAGCTGGCCATCCCTCTTCGACACAAGCAGGCCGAATTGCACGCAGCCAAGCTGGCCATCCCTCTTCGGCACAAGCAGGCCGAATTGCACGCAGCCAAGCTGGCCATCCCTCTTCGGCACAAGCAGGCCGAATTGCACGCAGCCAAGCTGGCCATCCCTCTTCGGCACAAGCAGGCCGAATTGCACGCAGCCAAGCTGGCCATCCCTCTTCGGCACAAGCAGGCCGAATTGCACGCAGCCAAGCTGGCCATCCCTCTTCGGCACAAGCAGGCCGAATTGCACGCAGCCAAGCTGGCCATCCCTCTTCGGCACAAGCAGGCCGAATGGCACGCAGCCAAGCTGGCCATCCCTCTTCGGCACAAGCAGGCCGAATGGCACGCAGCCAAGCTGGCCATCCCTCTTCGGCACAAGCAGGCCGAATGGCACGCAGCCAAGCTGGCCATCCCTCTTCGGCACAAGCAGGCCGAATTGCACGCAGCCAAGCTGGCCATCCCTCTTCGGCACAAGCAGGCCGAATTGCACGCAGCCAAGCTGGCCATCCCTCTTCGGCACAAGCAGGCCGAATTGCACGCAGCAAGCTGGCGATCCCTCTTCGGCACAAGCAGGCCGAATTGCACGCAGCCAAGCTGGCCATCCCTCTTCGGCACAAGCAGGCCTAATTGCACGCAGCCAAGCTGGCTATCCCTCCGCGGCCAAGCGGGCTCTTTCTCCCCTTTTCTCTCTCCTCTGGCAGCCCAAGCGGGCTCAATTCCATTGCAGCCCAGGCGGGCTCACACTCCCCTTCTCTCCCCCTCTTCCATGAAATGGAAATGGATACTTCAGAGCGGATGCCTGTCGTGAGGGTTCTTTTTTGGGGGGGGCAAACCTTCTCACGGGCTCCTGTCTCACCTTCCAGCCTGACCCTCGTCAGCTCGGCCCCGGCTACCTTTTTGGGGGGATGATATCCAGCATCTATCTCCCTATGCCGGACTGTCAAGCTCACAGCGGTTCAGCTTGCATGTCCGCAGCCGGGGCCCGAGCGCCAAAGAAATCTTGTTAATAAAACTTTACAATTGTCTCCCTATCTCTCCGTGTGAGTCTCTCCAGGTTGAAATGAAGGCGAAGCCGCAAATTCAACATGGCAGACTCACCAGCTGTCTCCAATCGCTCATCAACCGTCCAGGTCCAGATATAAGGCTGTCCTGCCTGGGCTCTCCCTGTTCACCAGCAGCTGCATCCCACCACCTCCCCATCTCCACCCGTTGTCTCCAGGTCCTCGGCATCTCCTTCCTTCGTACGACTCCGCCACCAGGTTCGGGTCCCGGGGGGGATGATATCCAGCATCTATCTCCCTATGCCGGACTGTCAAGCTCACAGCGGTTCAGCTTGCATGTCCGCAGCCGGGGCCCGAGCGCCAAAGAAATCTTGTTAATAAAACTTTACAATTGTCTCCCTATCTCTCCGTGTGAGTCTCTCCAGGTTGAATTAGAGTCAGGCATGGAAATTAAAATAGCCTATGCTACAAATATGCCTAATTGGCTTATTCTTATATATTTTATTATTATTATTATTATTATTAGGGTATTATGTCTAGGTTACAGCTTGTCTTCGTTTTTCCCACGTCAAACATTTCATGTTATTCACGTTAACTGCTCGTAGTGCGTCGGGAAACTTGCTCATTGTCAACAGAAAAGGTGGTATGACGTTCAACTTCAGCTAAAGCATTAACTTTGCAGTGCAAACGCTGGCAACTCGTACTGCCTGTTAAAGGTGTGCCTTGAAAGTGGGCTTCTCGACCGTGTTGAACGATACCATTTCTTTGGCCAGGTAGCGAGTTACAACACCTGTCAGCTCCTTCCACCGGTCACTGTCAGTTTTATATTTAGTGCTTTTTGCAAACATCCCAGATATGGTCGGTTGCGTTTTTTTGGCAAGCCCTGAGCGCACGGACACGTTGATCGTTGCATATTCTTCAGGATGGTGAACACGCAGGTGTTCGCGTAGATTTGTCGTCTGTCCATCTTTGGCACGGACCACAGATGCGCAAATCTTACAGACACATTTATTTAAATCTTTTGGCAGCCCACGCTCATCTGGTTCCATACAAAAGAAATTCCAAATAGGCGAAGTGGTGCCCTTCTTTCCAACCAACTCCTGCGTCATGGTAGGTTGCCAGCTGTTGAAATGAAATGAGCCTCTCTAACGGAATAAAACGGATGCTTTTAACCGTTAAAATTCAAACGGAATGGAACGGCAGCTTTTTATAACGCACAGCGCGCCAAAGCGCAAGAGCGCATTAGTAAAACAAAATATATAGTTTTAAATGTATTACCATTAAATTGCCGTTGTTAGTAGATTATTATTATATATTATATATAAGTAGGCTATCTATGGGATAGTGACATTCTGGCACGGGCCATTCAAACGCAATGGAAGGATGTTTTTTCCCCCCTTACAGCTAAAGCCTGGGAAGTCTGTGTAGAATCATCACCATGTAGCTTATATACTACCGTTTTATTATTATTATTTGATCATAATTTTATTATTATTATTAGATCATGAGTCCCCCCCCCGCCGACGCCGACGACATCATCGTCCATCACGATGTTTCACTGTAAACATCGTCTTCTGCCAATTAAGAAGACATCGCCCAACCCTACAAACCACACAAAGATTTGAAGCTCAGATACAACAACAGTGGGTACAATTTGTAAACCAATTTAGCTCAAATGCCACCTTTCAACTCTTCTGTGGGAAAGAAAAGGTGTTCAGACGTTTATGAGTGTTACAGCAGAGGGTGCACAGGGATTGTGCGGGTTTGCTGTACAACATGTGAATCACACAGAGCCCAAATGTGTTGTGACATGGCTGCAAGACCCAATCACAACCACTCGAGACAATCCTTGCCAGGTGTACCGCACCATATATTAGAAGCGTTCCAGAAGTGGCTTTTTCTGCTCCACTAGAAATAGACATCTCGTCTATTTTTGACAGAAGTTAGATCCAATTGCAGAGCAGATGAGCCAGGCCAAAGGTCAGACACTGGAGCAGTCCAGTCAATTTTAAAAATACAACACCCTGTGTAGACTCCTAAACATATATCACATCAATACATCAATGTACCTGTTGATATCACGACTGGTTTGGATTATAATTGGATTAAACTAAACCACGTCTCATTGGACTTAAATCATACCAATTCAATTTCTCTTCAACTGTCTTATAGATGACAGCAAATTGACGGCTTACATAAATAAACTGAATTGAGGATTTCCCCATGTACTGAATTCCTGGAAACAAAACCTGTTGATCACATACAGGAAGCTGCCATCACATATCCTTTTCATATAAACATCCGACAGAGGACAAGGTGTAGAATTAAACGGCAGTAGTTTTAGCAGTGGAAGAGGAGTAACCTGAAACAGTAACTTGTTCATTTTGTCTGACTTTAATGCATGTGACCTTTACAACCATGTACAAACAAAACTTCTAAAATTCTCATGCGCAACTGCACCTTTAAGGAACGAAACTGGATAAAGGATGACCTGCACCTGGTGGAATATTAGAGTTGTAATGAAAAATACTTTATTAATCCAAAAGGGGGAAATTATATTGTTGCAATAATTTATCTACTTTTTTAAAATATAGTTCAGGGGACAGACCACTTTAATGTTAAGGTGTGTTTAGCTGTCTTGGGCAACAATGCAATGTGTAGCCGTTTTAAAATGAAGGTTGTAGAAGTGAGACATGGCTACTTTTTCTGTTTTTATGTGTTGTTGGAGCAGGACTTATCACTCTGGCAAAGAATTGAATGTGGAGCTTTGTGATACATGTTGCATGTTTCCCTGTTTTCCTGGACCTAAACAAGCATCTAACTAAAAAAAAAAAACAGGTTGGAAAGCAACACAAAGCAAAAAACAAGTAGGCACAACAACTTTTATTTTCAAACAACGTTTTTGTATGATGAGGAACAAAGTTTAGCACTCAGATGCTAAACTTGATATGAAATATCAGCCAAATTATGAAAAAAATAAGTAAATACAAACAAGAGCAATTTATACAAAACTAGAGCAAAACATGAAAAAAAGAAATTAATTTCAAAGCGAAAGTGTGTCATGTGCAAAATGTGTGCGGAGAATAGTGTAAGACGTAACTGAAAACCAATGGGTGGGAAGAGCGCCGCAGACAGTTCAACAGCCGCACTGTGTCAATCGCAGTGTGTAGATATAACACTGTATGGACATAAAAAAAAAAAAACATTAAGCCTTACCTAGAAAAACCTAGTTGCATTCTGATTTACATTTCTGCCATTGATCACCTTAAAAGTTAAAAACTTTTGGATGTATACATATTATTTTCTCAACTTTTCTTGTTTACCTTTTTCGTCTAATGTTTTTATGTTCTCACTGTTTCCCTATTTTTGACAAACTTCATTTGGAAATAGTAAATTATAATACGATAAGCTTAAAAAAAGAAGTAAATACTATTACTAACTATAATAGATCTTGTACCTTACACTTGAGTTAAATGCCTCATATAATATGTGAATGGTAATTGCCTTCACCTGTGCATAGCAGTACAGGAAGCTTAACTTTAGATAAAAAAAAAAGTCAATATATTTAATAGCTTAACTCAATGAATACTTATCATCTATGCGTGAGTGGTAACCATTAAATTTATTCCACTTACATAAAATATCACATCATCTGCGGGTGACATAATTATCTCTTGTGGTCTGGCTGTATATTCAAGGTGAGCATATTTTACAGGAAGGATCAAATATCCCCCAAGACCTTTAGCCCAAGTATGACTTGTAAAGCTCCCCTTTCTGTTTCTGTGGTAATTTCATCAACACAATAGATGTAGAAATGGTTGCCAAAGAGGGGAAGAAACCGCTGATATGATAACCTCTTGTCTTTGCAAGTCAGTATATGGACACTCTGTGTGCACTTGTGAGTGTGAAATTAAATATCAAAGATTAAATCTATAGCATGTGAGAAGTCTCTTAAAAAAAACTGGAGAAGCAAATTATGATGCCTAGTTCTTCGGCTCCCATTCGGCCTTGTATGAAACACACCACAGAACCATTGAATTAAAATTCAATAAGATCTAGGCTGTTTCCCAAGCTGTTTTGCACCAGTGAGCTGTGATATCACCTCGATACTCCAATCAAACCCTGGTACCGCTCTCACCCTGCCATTCCAACCAATCAAAACAGCTGAAAATTAATTTGTTGATCTTCAATGCGATGTACTCACAACTGAAAAATGTTTTAAACTCTGTATTTTTGCAAATAATTCAACAGCTAACACAAGAACACTTTTTTTTTTAATTAGCAAAGTATTCAATGAAAATTCCTTTAAATAAACAACATCAGGAATCAAGGGAATGCCAAAGCCTTTGGATTTTATGAGCTTTGTATTGTGCATCGTTTCCTGGTCTTTTGCCCATACTTGCATAATTTTAAATGGGGCGCTGTGAATGACTTTGTTTCAGGCTCTCATTATGCTGGCAGCAGAGATATGCTCTCTTTGTCCCATGAAAACTATTAGATTAATTAATGGATGAACATATTTCCCCCTCCCCTCCATCCCCGCAATCAGCTTTCGAGGTCCATTCTCTGCTCAGTGAACTGATTCATTCTCTCTATCATGACAAGTCTTTACTCCTTTTTTTTTCCCTTCACAAAATAAGACCTGCAGCTAATTCTGATTTTGTCTTGATAGATTTGTACAATTCAAATGCCTGCAGCTTAATGAGCGCGAGCTATAATCAAAAGCGGAGAGAAAAGGCAGGACTAAGAGGGCCAAGTTTTCAAACCCATCCTTGCCTCGGGAAAATTTTACTAAGAGAGCTCCTCCTCGTCATTTTTCTCAGATATGTGGAAGGAAGCGGTTAAACAGAATGTACAGCAGACAATGCATCATCCATTTCTCCATGCTGATGGCTGGTGAAAAACAGGGGTGTTTACTGAGTCGGGGAGCCATTTACCACGGTAAATATGTACATCCCGGGCAAGTGAAGGGTTGATGGTTTTGCAGCAGGGTGACATCTGATATACGGCTGCATGCAGGGAGATGGCTGATCAAGGCCACCTCTATCACTCAACCAGATAATCTTCACAACCAGGAAAACAAATGATGATTGCTTGCTAGCCTCAGTAGCCCGTCTCACATCTTCACCTCGTTCATTTACTGTGAAGCTATTCTAATTCTCTTGTCATAGGTGTCCTCTGTTTTCTGCTCTATCTTGCATTATTGGATGCTATTACAATTGAATAAAATAGTCTTCAATAGTATTTATTTAGGCAATTCCTGCCTTTTAATCACTAAAATATAGTTTTAACTGTTTTCTATTTACAGGGCTATTGGAGTAAAGTAAATATGTGAGTGTGACCCTGCATGGAGCTTATCAAAGATGTTTTGTGCTTTGGATGTTTAAATTGTGCCACAGAGAAATAGATGTCAAAGAGGGCGAGACTGATTTAGGTAGAGGCATCTCGAAATGCAGAAAACATGAAGGGGTCAAGAATGGGTCCCTAGGGCAATTTATAAGCCTCTGTTATGGTTGGGAAATGAGAACAGAGGAGTAAATTGCTAGCTGATAGGCTCGAGGACAAGGGAAAGCCTCACATTCTGTTCATACACACAACCCAAAGCCTGCTCCTCTTGTTTGGTAAACAGGGACTGACATGATCAAGTAGATTGAGATGGATAGAACAAAGGCAGCTGACCGGGGCAGCTCAATGTCCCTTCTCAGACACAGAGCATGTTGGTGGCTTTGATATTCATAGGGTAGTTCAGAGGAATCTGTGATATATGAGAGAGGGGTATTTTTTTTCTTATGTGTCACATTTTGGCCAGCGCCAATATTCTAGGTTGTACTTTCTAATAGGGATGCGGTTGCATTGAAATAACAAGTACAGAAGTGGAATGCAGCCCTCATTAATAAATCAGAGATAAGCAACATTCATTAAAGTATTTGTTACACCACAAGCGATATCTCCATTGTAAAAACATCCCATACTGCATGTTTTGTTAAAATTGCACAGCCCTATTTCAAGCTTTCTTTGCAAAGTGTTGACTCAGAAGACAATGAACTTAGTACTTGTATATACTGAAAAAAGAATTCTGTTTTATTGATATCTGAGCATTGAACAGTACTTAGCAGTGGCAAAGAACAAGCCCGTCAGGTCTCCTCACTTTGTGAACATCTGGGCGAACGAGCAGCCCTCAAACAAACCACAAAGACCACATCCAACTGCCAGATAATATGTAAAAAGCCAACCAGAAGATTGTGTGGATAAAAAAAAAAAAACAGAAACAAAAAATTGTCTGCTTATCATCACGATTATTGACAGTGCAACATAGGAGTTTGTCTGTGTTTTAGTTTGAGGGTATGACTCTAAAGAGAACTATGAAGCAGGAGTCCGGCTGTCCATTTTTTATACCTGCTAAATCCAAATCAGGGTCTCAGGGGAGCTGGAGCATATCCCAGCTGAGTGGCGCTGGCAATGTTTGGCCTGTTAAACATAAGAAAAAACTTCACTAAGTGGGTGAAATCCTGGGTTCTCCAGCCATTCTTAATGACCCTTGTCACTGACAGACCAAATGTGTCGATTAAATGTGAATCAGATGAATCAGCAAAAACAATAAAAGATACCCAGAGAAAACTAAGTGCTTTACACACTGAAAAGAAGAGTGAGATTAATGTTCCCCGATGTTCCAGCTGTTCCAGATGGCCCATTGTTGGTGTGATGTATAAGGGCCATAAGAAATTGCAGAAAGAGGTGACAAGCCATCAGGATATTGTAGGTTATAGCATTACAGCTGTTAAGAGGCCAAAATTGCAGTGCAATGTTTAAAGGGCAAGTTTTTTTGTTTTTTTTTTAAGCCTGGAGCCTGAGAGCGTTCTACACACGAGAAAGTGGGATGACTTCATCGACATGTGCCGCTGCAGCACAGCATATTCACTCCGGTAAGGACATCCATCGCACTAAAAGTCGTCGTCCACTTCGTCAAAATCTGATAAATATCCTGCCATGTTGCACAAAACTAGCAGTAGCAAACGAAAGTTACGTATGTAACTACGGTTCTATGAATCCTGGATGACCGCCAGAGGCGGTGCTTTCAAGCACTGGATGATACATCTTGCGCATGCGCAGGTCGAGTGTTAATACCAACAACGTCACTCGTGACCCCCTGCTGACCCCGGAGAGCCTATATACTTCCGGCAACATCAGCAGGTCAGTCCTTACAGAATCTTCTCGCGAGTATACGAGGATTCTGAGTGACAGAACGCTCTGGCGGTCATCCAGGATTCATAGAACCGTAGTTACATACGTAACTTTCGTTCTATTTCATCCTTACTGACCGCCAGAGGCGGTGCTTTCAAGCACTGGATGACTAATACCAGAAGAGTCACGAGGAATCCGCACTTACTCACTTTATTGAGAGGAAGCAGCAGAGTCGGGCAGCAGGACCACAGCCAACGGGTTGGGAGTGGCAACATTCACCCGATAGAACCTGGAGAAGGTACTCGGTGACGCCCATGACGCTGCCTCACAGATGTCTTCCAGGGGAACGCCCCGTAGGGCTGCCCATGAGGTCGAGACAGCTCTGGTGGAGTGGCAGCTCACCCCAGCTGGCTGGGGGCGCCCACTTCCCTCATATGCCTGGGTGATGGCGTCCACCACCCAGTGAGACAGTCGCTGTTTAGAGAGCGCACAGCCTCTCCGAGGGCCACCGTAGCAGAGGAAGAGCTGGTCCGACTGCCTGATACCGGCAGTCGCGGCCACGTAGGCTCTCAGAGCCCGCACAGGGCATAGTAGGCGTAACCTGTCCTCCCCCTCCGGGGGAACAAACTGTGCCAGGTGGATAGGTCTGTTAGATGAAGACAGCACCTTCGGGAGAAAAGCGGGGTTCGGCCATAGGGAAACCCCTGAGCCATCTGAGTTCCACCTCATGCAGGAGTCGCTCACCGACAGAGCATGCAGCTCCCCGACGCGCTTCGCTGACGCGATAGCGAGTAGAAAGGCGGTCTTAGCGGAGACCCACCTCAGCCCTGCCTGAGCAAGGGGTTCAAAGGGAGGCGCGCACAGGGCGCCGAGCACCAGGTGCAGATCCCATGGCGGGGTGCGCCGCACTCGTGGGGGGCGCAGCCGCCGCGCACCTTTCAGGAAAAGGGACACCAACCTGTGGCTTCCCACCGTGCCGTTATCCACTCGAGCATGCCGAGAGGAAATGGCCGCCACATACACCCTCAGGGTAGCGGGGGACCGGCCGTCATCCAGGAGTGACTGGAGGAACTCCAGAATCCTAGGGACAGGACAGTGCACAGGGTCCTCACCCCTGTCCAAGCACCATGTAGTGAACAGCCGCCACCTCTGTTCATAAAGCGCCCGGGTAGAAGGCGCCCTCGCGTTTAGGATGGTATGGCAAACCTCGCCAGAGCACTCAGTCAGCATCGGGTCGGGCCCTGCAGTGGCCAGACCCACAGCTGCAGACGGGACGGGTCGGGATGCCAGATCCGACCCTGCCACTGAGACAGGAGATCCCTCCTGTCGGGGAGGCGCCATGGGGAACCCCTGCAGAGCCTGTGCAGCAGTGGAAACCACGTCCTCCCTGGCCAAAGGGGGGCTACCAACAGCAGCCTGTGGCCCTGCTGGAGGACCCTCTGTAGCGTAGGGACTATCAGAGGGATCGGTGGGAAAGCATAGAGGAGAACCTCTGGCCAGTCGTGGGCCAGAGCATCCTGTCCCAGGGGACTGCTCTCCTCTGTCAGGGAGAACCAGAGGGGGCAATGGGTCGACTCTTCTGAGGCAAAGAGGTCCACGTTTGCTCTGCCGAAGGTGGCCCAGATATTGAGCACCACCTCCGGATGGAGCTGCCAATCCCCCGGCGGAGGCTTGCCACGGGAGAGCAAGTCCGCCGTCTGGTTGCGCTCCCCGGGCAAATACATTGCCTTTAGGCTGGCTAAGCGTGGTGCTGCCCACAGCAGGAGGTCCCGGGATGCCTGCAGTAGCAGTGCAGACCTGGTGCCACCTTGGTGGTTTATGTGGGAGACGGCCGAAACACTGTCCGACCGCACGAGTACATGTCGGCCCCTCAAGAAAGGGAGGAAAGCCTGCAACGCTCTGTGTACAGCCCGCAGCTCTAGTGCGTTGATGTGCTGTGAGCGGTCCCGCGCCGGCCACAGCCCCTGAGCCGTCCGGTTCTGCCACACGGCGCCCCACCCCGAGAGGGAGGCGTCCGTCGTGACTGCCTCGCGACGGGATGCAATGGAGCCCATGGGCATGCCCTGGAGGAGAAACGAACGCTTCCTCCACGGGGCCAGAGCAAGAAGGCAGCGGTGGGACACCGCAAGCCTCCTGTGCCGGTGTCTCCTGGCGTCCAGGTGAAAGCTGTGCAACCACCTCTGGAGGGGACGCAGCGACAGCAATCCTAAGGGGACCACAGCAGCCGCAGCTGTCAGTTTCCCCAGGACGCGTAAGAACTCCACGTAGTGGAACCGCCTGCCTTCCCGAAACGGGAGGAGGTGGCGGAGGATGTCGTTCACCCGCCGTGGCGACGGGCAGGCCATCATGGTGACCGCATCGAGGGTCACCCCAAGAAAAACTGTGCTCTGTGATGGGACCAGGCCACTCTTTGTAAAATTCACCCTGAGGCCCAAACGGGCCACATGGGAAAGAAGACACGTCGTGTCGAGGGCCACCTGAGACTGGGACGGCGCACAGATGAGCCAGTCGTCCAGATACGGCAAGATCTTCATACCCCGCGACTGTAGGTGCGAGAGGGCTGCCGTCACACACCTGGTGAACACCCGTGGGGAGAGGGAGAGACCAAACGGGAGCACCCTGAACTGGAAATGACGCCCCTGAAAGGCGAATCGCAGAAACTGCCGATGGTGTGGCGCCACAGGAACGTGAAAGTAGGCATCCTCCAGGTCTATGGAGGTAAACCACTCCCCTCTGGAGACCGTACGCAGAACCTCTGCAGTGGTCAACATATGGAACCTCAAGACCTTCAGGAACCTGTTGAGGTTCCTGAGGTCGAGGATAGGTCGAAATCCGCCATCTTTCTTTGCTACCAGAAAGTAAGTCGAGTAGAACCCCCCGGGGTGCAACAGGGGGTCTACCGGTTCGATGGCACCCTTGCCCAGGAGGACGAACAGCCCCTGGGCGAGGGCTCGGGCTTTCGCCGGGTCGCGGATGACAGTCATCCTGACTCGGCCATGGGTCGGGGGCCGACGTCGGAACTGAAGTTTGTACCCGTGGGTCAAGGTGGAAAGAACCCACGGGTCCCTGGTGGAAGCAGCCCAGTAGCTGAGCTGCTGCTGGGAAAAAAGGCCGACGGTCGGCCCCGTGGCCTCAGCGTCGGGCCCCCCGACCTCTAGGGGCTCCAGGGGCACGACGGGCAGTATGTGAGACCTGAGGTTGCCCAGGGGGCAGTCGGTCAGGCGCCCGAAAGGACTGTGCCTGCCGCTGAGCAGGCTGTGGGCGTGAGTACTGGGGCCGAGGGAGGCCCCTGGCCCGTGAGTGGGTGCCGCGCTGCGAGGCAGCTGGACGGCCCCTAGGGTCGCCAGGTGGCGGCGCGCTTCTGTGAAGCTCAGACAGCTGCTGTCGGGTCTTCCCAGCTTGGACCGTGCGCTCGAGGGCTTCCAGAGCCGCGGAGCCAAACAGCTCCCCCGGTTCCACCGGAACACTGCGGAGGGTTCTTCTGCAGGCCTCCGAGAGAGGGGACTGCGCCAACCAAACCTGGCGGCGAGCCTGAACGAGAGTTGCCATTACCCGTCCCAACTCCCTAGACATCAGTGCAAAGGCCTGTAGAGAGGCGTCAGTAACACTGTGGACAGAAGTGTCCAGTTCGGTCTCCTGCAGGGATGATGACAGGGCGAGCAGCAGGTGGGACATGGAAATACCCATCCGAGCCATGCGTGCTGCCGCCTCATAGGCCTTCGACAGCAAGTCATCCGTAACCCGGCACTGGGGGCGAGGACACCTCGCCTCCCGTCTCAGAGCCTCATCGGGTGACACGATCAGGGCGGCTATAGTGGGCTCAACCGCTGGCATGCGGTCCAGGCCAAACTTGGATGCGTCCTGCATGGCTGCCAGGGTCCGAGCATCAGCTGTCGGACGGGCAGGGGCCCTAGGGTCCCTCCAGAACGTCTGTAATTCCCTCAGATACTCCTCTGATGGAGGTACAGTTAGTTCAGCGGGGGTTGAGGAGCGCCTGAAAAAGGCACTGGCCGAAGCTGGCTGAGCCTGCGGCACGTCCAGCTGCAGCCTGGCTAGAGCCGTACGGATGGCGGCTCCCACAGAGCCTTCCTCCCTGCCACCCGCCGAGCTACGGGCTGAAGACAGGGAGCCCGCTGCAGAGGGACGGGAGGCTTCGTCTCCCAGGAGCACGTCCGAAGCGTAGTCCTGAAACATAGTAGCTGAAGCTGCTATGGAAAATGCATCCTCCTCCGGACCGAAGGAGGCCGTTGGAGGAACAAGGGCACCCGGCTGGGTTGCTCCAGCCCCAGGCTGGAGAGCCAGGAGGAGGGACTTCATGCTGTCAAGCTCCGCTGTCAGCTGATCCACTCTAGAGGTAAGCCCGGACCCCTTGGCCCTCTTCCCGGAGGTGGGGCCTGCAGTCTCAGCAGGCCGACGCCGTGGTCGGCTAGACCGAGACGGGGCCAGCCGCTGGTCAGGGGTCAACTGGGGAGACAAGGGAGGGCCCAACAGGCGCTCTACCTCGGCCAGCCTTGCAGCCCTGACAGCGTGAGGCAGGATGCCACAATTCATGCAGGACTCGTCTGAGAGACCCTGCCTCAGATGTCCGAGGCCAAGGCACGGAGGACACAGATCATGGCCATCCTCAAGTTGTAGAGGAGCCATACAGGCCGAGCAGGAGTGGTTGTGATCCATGTCGGGACCACCTCTAGCTCCAATATATAAATAAATAAATATATATATCTATATATACACAGTATATTGCTGATAGTACATAAGTACTAATTCTTATTTATATATTTCTTCTTCCTTTTCTTTTTTTTTTTTTTTTTTTTTTTTTTCAGAAGAAAATTCTTTACTTATAGCGGAATGCTGGGAGCGGGAGCCGCAAACGGTGCCTTCACCGACAATCAACTATAGGCCACCTGTTCTGGGAGCGGGGGGCGCACACGCCGCCTTACACCAGGAGAGGGGCTATTGCTGTATTTATACACCGTCTATAGGTGGATGCCGGGAGCGGGAGCCGCAAACGGTGCCTTCGCCGACAACCACTATAGGCCGCCTGTGCTGGGAGCGGGGGGCGCACACGCCGCCTTACACCAGGAGAGGGGCTAGTGCAAGTTCTATTAGCTATAGCTGGATGCCGGGAGCGGGAGCCGCACACGGTGCCTTCACCTGACAACCACTATAGGCCACCTGTTCTGGGAGCGGGGGGCGCACACGCCGCCGTGCACCAGGAGAGGGGCAGAACAATAGCAGCAACAAAATCAAAGAACCGGCACAACCGAGTTGGCCGCTTAACATAAGTAGGTTACAGATGCCGGGGGGGGGCTAGCAATGTAGCTTCACCGACAATGCAACTATAAACAGACTGTTACTCACGTGCAGCGCACAGCACCGGGAGAAGGAGCGAGCATGCTACCTGGACCGGCGCTTGTAACAGCTGGTCAGTAAACTTCATCAGCCGAGGGAAAAAAAGGTTACATACCTCTCGGCAGTTCGCCGCGGTCTCTGAAGGGCGAGCAGCTCGCAGCCTCGACGGGACGTCGCGAGACCACCAGCAGCGAACGATGAAGTAGAATTGGTTTTAGAATTCGTCTCATATGCAGACGCAGTACTTACCTTGCGCAGCGAGAAGATGAAAAAGGACTGACCTGCTGATGTTGCCGGAAGTATATAGGCTCTCCGGGGTCAGCAGGGGGTCACGAGTGACGTTGTTGGTATTAACACTCGACCTGCGCATGCGCAAGATGTATCATCCAGTGCTTGAAAGCACCGCCTCTGGCGGTCAGTAAGGATGAAATAGAACTCCATGTGAAGTTAGCCAACTGTCACAGAGCACGGAGTAAATAAGCTGTGCTGTGCGCGTTGATGAAGTCATTCCTCTAGACGCGTGTGTAGAGAGCTTCCTAAAAGCCCCCCCCGATAGCCTGATATAACAACAACATGGCAGCTATGAGCTAACAGTGCAATAGTATGCGTTCAGTCATTCATTCGGCTTAAAGTATTGGTGAAATAAAGACAGATAATGCCTTATTTAGAGGCTGTATTGTCCTGTTCTCTCCCGTTATATGGATATACGCAGATCTCGAGTAATCTAAATATCGTCCGAAGGACGAAGACTTTCACCAAACTGTTATGGTTAGTAGATGAACGTATTTTATGCCAGAAATAAGGTCCAGGTTTAAAAAAACTTCCCCTTTAAGATCAGATCAGTCAGAGCAGATAACTACCTGAAACTACTGCAGTGTCCTTTGTTATGAGCATACAGTAAATGCTGAATATACCCATTATCAATGAAGAATAAAATGTTATAATAATAATAATCATAATAATATTCCGCTTGTTTTTTTTATGCAATTTAAATTGACTTTATAGAATGGAATAAATAAAAATCTTCCCTTCTGTGTAGAGTAGGAAACTTGTAGGTCATGATTCATGCACGCAAGCAACAAAACAGATTTTTTTTAAATCAGGCAGTCAAGTAACATAGTAAATAGACCCTACATGGTGGAAAGTACTTGTGTTCGCAGGGAGCAATGTTTATAGAATGTAAAGGGTCAGAAATACAGAAAAATAGAATAGAAACAACACTGAAAAAAAGAGAAACGAAGAAAAAAGGACAGAGTGAGTAAGAGAGAGAAACTCCCATGTCCCCTACTGGCAGGGTTTTTCATGAAATTTGAGCAAACACGGGGCGAGAAAGAAACTTTGATCAGAAATATTTTCTCCAGTCCCTTTAGAGCTCAGAGTCTGGTGTGCAAGTGTGAGTCCGTGTGTGTGTGTTCATTTTCCCGTAAAGTAATGTGGAGGACATAAGCAGGTCACACAGACACATGCCTCATTCCACTTGCAGCAGACCCAAAGGATTAATTTAACGAGCTGTCGGACGCTTGTCCTATGTGGCCCTCGTTAAGACCATCATGCAGAATCTCCATTTGACTGCTGCCTGCCGTGACTAATTGACTTATTTTGCAGGCCTAAGCAGTACTGAAAGCTCTCATATTTCATATTTATCTCTTTTTGGAGCAATGTCAGGAAACTTCAGAAGCAGCAAGACTTTGCTTTCTACTTTGAATTCCAGAGAACCAAAGTGAGGAATATTTGCTCTGACCAAGCATAAAATGAACCACGAGGTGTATTTTGTCTTAATTTTGTAACTTTAATCAAATCTCTATGTATAAAAAAGATGAAAATGCAATGATTTATATTTTGCACATAGTATCTGATCTCTGGTAATAATCCTCCCTGACAGATAATGTCTTTATCTCCTTTTTCATCCTCCTCTACATTGTATTTTATCAAGATTAAACAGGTTTAAAGTACGTTGCTTCCAGCCCAGGAACAGTAATTACTTCATCAATCAAGCTTTACCTTGTACTAGACTAATATCCAGACAAAGTGACATGTTTGTTTTTTCCACTGTCAACTCATTACAAATATCAGTTTCATTCCTTCCTCTTACAATCCTGAGTACGTACCTTCATGCTGGAAGTGCCAAGACAAGCAGAGTTCCCCAGGGAATGCAATCAGGCTTATAAAAGACATCTTATTGACTTACATGCAGTTTAAATTTTCCACTTTTCAATGGAGAAGGCTGGAAGCGCAAGAGCAGTGAAGTGTCAAGTCTCACATTTAACTTTGTTTGGATGCGAAACTTCAGTAACTGATCTTTGTTAGCAGGTGAAAAAGGAGTCATTCATAGCCGCCACCCGCTCTCACCCACACAAAACACACACACCACCTTAAGTGCCACATTACATCTCTCTCTTGCACACACAAAAGCAAACAAAATGGCCGCGGCTGGTGTACTTTTCTCTGCTCCGTAGTTCCAACGTGAATGGACCAATACATTTGAGTTAGCGGGTGGCGCGCGGCAAGAATGGAGCCGAGACTGTGTTTTATTAGATCGGTATTGTGTCTGAGAACATAAAATCTGACAAGTAAATGGAAAAACATGGATCACGTCCACAAAAATCAATAATAAAGACAAGGATGTAGCGGCAAGTGTTGTGTGCATGCAGTTGGCTTTGTGTCTCGTGTCTGCTGGCAGATTATCAAAACACATATTTTACTGTCTTAATAGAGCCATAATCCACATGTACAAGATACACAGCGCACAGCTTTCACAGAAACATGTGTGACACTTTGCTTTCTCTTTGGTTAATGCACACATACATCTGTTCTTCCTGCTCTGGCCCTTCTTTCCAGTTAGAGTTGTGCTGATGGATTGACAGTCTGATTAGATGCAGGCTGCACTGTTCTCTCTGTTGTACAGACAGATGTGCTCCACATGCGAGGCAATCAAGCAAAACAGTGAGTGGAGAGCAAGAGCACTATCTGCACACCCACTCACACACTGAGCTGGCCTTAAGAGAAAGAGGAGTGGAGGAGGATGAAGAAAGAGTGGGATGGCAAGGTGATTATGGAGTCTGAGGAGAAGTATGAAGGTTAGTGAAGAAAGAAGCTGTAAATAAGGAAAGAGAAGCAGATGACACAAAATCGACTGATAAACAATGGCTATAGAGAGGAAAATGAGATTAGTTCAGCAGACGCAATTCATGGTTCGT
Organism: Odontesthes bonariensis; assembly: GCF_027942865.1. Classification (NCBI taxonomy): domain Eukaryota; kingdom Metazoa; phylum Chordata; class Actinopteri; order Atheriniformes; family Atherinopsidae; genus Odontesthes; species Odontesthes bonariensis. The sequence goes on from NC_134527.1 coordinate 23,110,439, forward strand.
GGTGCAAAAAAGAATGAGGAGACAAGTTTTTATTCATAGCATAACAGATCTGTTCTCCTCATGACCATTTAAAACATGCTCATTGACTTATTTCTGCACAGTGGTGAGTTACACAAATGCAATAATAGTAAAAATCTGTATATATTTTTCTGCTTATATTAAAGTTCAATTTTGCTCTAACTGATCCTACGATAATGAGTATTAATTACAAACTCCGTGACAATGAGTTAACACTGTGAAACGCTGCTTTCATGTCACTGTAGTCATTGGTCGAGCATTCAAGTTCATCTGGTGTGGAATATACAACACTGAAGCGCGTTGGTGAGAGAATCAGACAGAAAGTGGATGGGATGTTTTCTTGGTTGTCCTCCCAAGGGCAAAGTATACCATCATTGCAAAGGAAATGTTCTATGTCTTTAAGAAGTTTGTTCGTGAGAAGGCCCACACCGGGACAGCAAAATAAACGACATTCATTTTGCAGAGTGAGACTGTTTTTATCTATCCACTCAAAGCTTTGCACATTATGACTCCAGTTCTCTCCTGTGAAACTCGGTGTCAGTACAAGAGAGAAGGAAACATGTAATGGATCCGTCAGGCAAGCCCAATTCCGAGACAACTGTTACCGCACTGAATTATTCAGCTCAACATCAACGATAACTTCGTCTCACATGCACTGATTTCTGGAAGGATACAGGGGACATTTCCACCTCAATATTTAGAACATATATACATTTGCACCTCAGAATAAAAAAGTGAAAGAAAATTTGGGATTTAATTTAGAAAAATCTGACTATACCCCACATTACCCCCAATTCAACCACCACTGAAACGTTTTATGGCAGAATTGATTAACTCACACACACAAACATGAAATGATGTGGTCTCAGTAAACAGTGGCAACACCATCTCATCTCACCCTCTGGTCCAATGAAGCAGGAAGAAAAAAAGAGGAAGGGGAGCCTAAAGAGTACTTAGTGATATTTTTCAGGGTTACCTGAGTACTCTTGAAGTTCTGATAGTTAATCTACTAACTGCTCTTGATATAGTAATCAATGTTTAATGTTTAATCAATGCTTTAAATATATCCATGGCAAAATATATATAGTAATGTTTTGAACAGGCTGAACATTTTCAATATAAATACTCTCTATAGTAGAATAAATAGAAAGTAGTATATACTACCTCAGAACCTGACTGCATTATAGCTCATTACTCTTTGAATCGTGACCTGGCGTCTGTTTCCCTTTATATAAATGTACTTTAACCACGCAGAAGAGGCGCAAATGGGCATTGAAAAATCACAAGCATTCAGGAAATTAAATGTTGGAGGACAAAAAAAAAAATTCTCAAAAGAGGATGACATACTTCCAGCTACAAGTGCCTGTCGCACCAAAAACAATAACAGTGACAATGTGAGCATTCACGCTGCTGACTGCAACGTTCTGTCAACAGTGATGCCAAAAATGTACTGCACACTCCAGCTTTACCCCGGCCCAAAAATGGATTTCCATGACCTGCTATGACTGTATGTTGGGAAGGAACAAAAGAAAATAAAAAAAACACAACACTGGGGGTTCAGAGAAGAAGAGTTAGAGGAATCTACCACTCCATAAGGACTGCTGTTTTTGAGGGAACATTTTTCTTATACTTTTGTTTGAGTCAACTGCAGTTTGATGGCATCCTCGCAATCATCAGAGAAGACATCAGCTAAGAATAAACTTCATACTGGGTGATTTTTGAAGAAAAGTATTTCCAAAACCATGAAATAGCCCACATAAAAGAAGTAGGCAAAAAACATAACATTCATTACACAATAATAAAGTATGTCATTTAGCTTTTATCTATCTTACTTTAAGGCATATGAATGATAAGATAAAAGTACAAAACACAGTGCTGAAGCTGTCCATTTTCCAGCACCATGGAGTAGAAGGCTGCATGGGGATTGGGACACAATCTCACGGGAGCACAAGGTTTTTTGATGTTGCAGTGGGGGCTGGAAGGAGCAGTAAGAAAATAAGCGAGTATGAAATGAAGTTGAGAGGAAGATAAAAACAGGACTTTACAGCACAAAAGCAAAGCTATGTGAGTCTGTTATAAAGACCAAGGGCAGAATAAATGTTCAGGAGTTAATTCCACCTATGTAGTCATGGGTTACATGCATGAGGGCTGCACCGAGAAGGAAATATGGCATAACCTGACACAAAGTTTGCAGAAGCAGGTGGTAATGGTCAGAAATATAGCAGGAGAGAGATTAAGAAAAAAAACAAAAACACACAGGGTATTGTGTTAACAATCATTTCCAGAAAATGGGACAATACTTACAACCAATCTTTTAAGTTTAATGTCAAAACAAAACTTTGCCTATAACAAAACAAAGCTATAGTCCTAAAGCCAATTTCTAGGTCTTTTAGATTTATTGAAAGACATAAACATTCTGGGGTTGTCTGAATTGTGCACCTTTGCAATAATGAGAACCCTACATTAGCTTTGCATAATATATGACCACGGCTGGATGCCACCAGTGAATTTGCTTGCAGGTTTGATAATCCACCTTTCATTCTAGCTTCTGTATCAAGTTTAGAAACAGCATGAATTTTTAGTATAACAATTTGTGCTTTGACAGGTTGTTCTACAGACAGGTGTACGACATATTATGGCATTCATGCCTCAGGTTAGCCAGAGGGCCGACTTTGTTTTTGCTTGTTTTCCCTCTTAAATTGTTTGAAAACAGACTAAAGTGTTTATTATCCACAATGATATAAACAGCTGAATACCTCATATGCAATTCTCTCACACACGGTATTTGGAGCTACTGCACTGGCTCTCTTTTCTATCAAGTTTGAATAAGTTCCCCCATTTCTATCATTTTCCCGTGCACCCTTGTTGAGATATATCAGTTTGGTCATTAGGCTCCTATTCACGCCATCTTTCCAAGTGTTTTTCCCATCTGTTTGTGAGCCACTTTGTCGCTTTAACCTCTCTTCCTCTCGCTTTCAGCCCTCTTTTCCGCTCCTCTTTTGCCATCTTTAAGCTCTGACTTGTAGTGCCTGCAATTGTAGTGCGTGTCCCCTTGGACTTAAGCAGATGCTGTCTTTGGGAAGGGAAGGGAAGCTCATTTAGGCACTTCACTCATGGGGGAACAGTGGCCTGTCCTATTTGTGGGTGTGTTTGAATGCCTATGTGAACATAGATGAGAGCTTAAAGTTAAAGCAAGGAAAGCTTATTGGAAACAGATTAAATGCAGGTGGGACAACGTTCAGCTTAATTTCTGCTGGTATCATGCTCACAAGGAAGAAAACTTGTCAGTTTAAACAGTTGACAAAGGAGAAATGTAGAGAAACTAGAAAGACTGAAACTGAAGAGACTAACAGAGGCTAGTAAAGGATTGCACTCCCAAGCATGTTGACAGTGAGCCTGACAGTTCATTAATCCAACCAAATCCCTCCAAACTTACTCAAGTGTGGATTCTATTTTCAAATTTCCTATTAGTTCCTCTTTATGGATTAAGCACTGCAGTTCACGAGTGAGTGCCCAGCCCCAGCCATGGCCCAGCACATATAATTGGCTTGTAATGGATTCGGGGTCGTCTTTGCATCACTGATACGGATAGATCCGAGGCAAAACGGCTGCTTTCCACTTCCTACTCGCACACAACCCATGTTGAGGCCTCTGGTTTTGTATAATTCCTTTCTTCGCTGCACATTGTCATTTTTATTTCCGTGTGTAGCTGCAGCATCCTTAGCTCGAGGACTGTGGCAGGGAAACGTGGCACGGCTGGAGATGAAACATGTCAGGTGTCATGCAGCCTTAGGGGCCCTGTCACTGTCAAAACCCCCTTAATATTCTCAACCCCCATCTCTAACTCTGTCTTTCTTTATTTATTCCAATCTCTTTCTGGGTTTTTTTTCTCCATTTTTGAGCTTTCTCTTACTTTATTGCTAATTTGACTTGGTCCACCACAAACACATATTTCTGTGCATAATAAAGCTTTTTCTCCTTGAATCATAAAGTGTGTACTAACAGAATTCATTATGGAATATACCACAAACTGGTGGACCATATTGATTTTTTCCATCCAGATAGATGGAATTTAATAAATGTTAAATTTTACTAATAGAAAAAAAGGAAAACCAGACCTGTTTGACTGATAATTACACTTTGACTGATAAAATTACATTTCTGTTTTTGATTTAGTGATTTTCACATCATGCAAACCCTAAACATCTTTGTCCTTTTAAGGATATTTGGTCACTTTAAAATTGATGTGAGCAACAAAGAAGTGAAAAGTTCAAGGCTGCTCGAACATCTGGTAGAACATTCAATAATATAGATGCACAGATTGTGATTTTTTGTGCCAATTTAAAGTTTTTGTAAGTTTCTGACATGCCTTACTGGAAACCTTCCTGAGTAATGTAATTGCCAGAATGCACAGAGAATGTTTTTGTTTTTTACTTGAAAATTCAACTCTGTGCCATAACAAAATATCGACTATAAATAATTGTTACATTTTCTCCAAAAGTCCAACAGGTTGCAGGGCCTTTTCGCTCAGTCACTTGAAATCTAAAAATGAAGCGGTCCAGGTTACTGCAGAGGTATTTGTGCAGATGAAATGAACATAAATACAATTACGATCTGTATCCTTTATACCCCAGATAATAGATCTTTAACATCTTTTTTTACTGCTGTCAAGTCATTACAGCAATATAATTGCAAGACCCTTTGTGGTTAATTGTGATTACCTGCACTTTCATCACATTTTCATTGAGCAGGGAAACTTCTGGACACAGACTTTCCAGGGAACTTTGCAAACCTAAGCTGTGCTGCCATGTTCTATTTAGGGAGAAGAGGCTTCTCCCTGCAATACTTCCAAGCAAGCCGCACGTGTTCAGTCTTTTTCTAATTGTACTGTCTTGAACTGTAACATTCAACATGCTAACTGAGGCCTGTAGAGTCAATTTCTCTGAACTCTGCACAATCTCCCCTTGGGGACGAACTTCCTAGGACTTCCAGTCCTGGGAAGAATAGCAACTTTCTTGAATGTTTTCCACGTGAATAATCTTTCTCCACTGTAGAATGATGGATTGAGAATTTCTTCTCCAAGATCATTGTTGATGTCTTTCCTTCTTGGCATCGTGTTTACACACCTGACTGCTCCAGACCACCCAACTACCAAAAGTACTTCTTTAAGATGTGGTCACCCCTGTTGATGGTCAACTCATCGAGTGCATTTTGTTAGCGGCACATGGCTGCTACTTAACCCTCTTTCTGGAAATGCTTGCTATGGAAACATTAAGGGCATACTTAGATTTTCCACTCTTTTCTGCATTTTTTGGCTTAGTATTTAATAAATAAATAATGAAACCATGTAATATGTCATGTGATGTTGTTCATCTGAGGCTGTGCTTACCTAATTTGAAGACCTGGTGAGGATCAGGAGACTATGATGTGCTTAGAATTTAAAAAGTGTGTACTTTTTTTTCACGACTGGGTCAATCGCAAGTACTCTGGTGAAAACTAAACTCAGATTAAAAAAATTATGTTCTTCTACCCCTTATTTATGTTATGGCCAGCGGGGGGAAAATGCGGGTTAAATGGGGAATGCAGCGCTTTCAGCTGACTTTTTAACCAAATTTTTATTGCTCAGGTAACATGTAGTTGCCACAGATCTAACCTGTCTAATGAGGTCTTCCTGTCTCTGCATTCAGTGATATTGATCATGTGTTTCCCCGATATTTGGCCTAGATTTTTTTTAAACACTAAATAGAGCTCAACTTGCAGGACAGACACATAGCTCTGTAGTTAGTCTGTTACAATTTCTACATGCTGAGGTTAAAGAAATATTTTTGGAAATCACAGGCACCATTTCCTTCAGGCTGAGGATAAAAACAGCCATCTGGTTTGTGAACATGGCACAGTTCAAAAGCCAGCATCCATAATGGTTAGGGGGTGCATTAGTGAAGATGGCATGAGTAGCTTTCACAGATTCAAAGACACCACTAATTCTGAACGATATGAACAGGTTTTGGAGCAGCATATGCTGCCATCGAGATAATGTGTTTTTTTTAAATAGCTGCCTTTATTTCAGCAAGACAGATCCTAGACACACAGTGCATGGCTCTGAGGAAAAGGAGTCTAAGTGCTAATTTTTCCTGACTACAGTCCAGAATTGTCACCCACATTAACCATGGGGCATGTTATGAAATGAAAAATAAACACAAGGCAGCTCCAAGCTGTTGAGAATCTGAAATCGTAGAAATTCAAAATGATGCAGTAATGGGAAAACATTTCATTGTAAAACCATAGCAACTGGTGTCCTCAGTTCTTTTAACTGTTCTGAAAAGAAGGGATACATCATCCCCCCCAAAAAACATGCCCCTGCCACAACTTCTTGATTGCCTTTAAATTCTAAATCAAATGTTTCCAAATCCAAATTTTTAGCATCAGCATTTGATGTTATCTGAAAAGAAAAAAAGAAACACTATCAAAAATAAGATATAAATGATTTGCATTCCAAATTGTTTTGGACTAGACATCATGTAGACACAAGATGTGAATAAACTGTGTAATTGAACTTGCCTCCACTGCGTAAGCGAGTTGAATCATTATCGTAATGTTTTCTCGGGTTGCTTAGTTTACTGACTGGAATAAACAAAGGAATTGTCATAAACAAGGATACACTACAGCTCATTTCATTTTACACTTAAAGGCACAGCAGTGTAGTGGATTAGAAATACAAATTAACAAGACAGGGGCCTGCCATCTAACAGACTGATGGTCCTTAGCCAATTATCAAATTATAATGAGCTGGTCAACTATAGATGCTTGCTTACATTCATTTAAAATGCACTGCTAAAGTGGGTATGCACTTTTTTGTGCTCAGAGGGTGTGCCTATGTTAGTATGTGAGTGTACATGTGCTCCAATATTCGCTTTTATGGATACAAGCTGCAGACAGAGTAAAGTAATACACTATCCTGCAGTGCGAACTGTTTATTGGCATGTTTACGCAAGCAACAGAAGTGCATCTGTGCAGAGTTAATTGAAGATAACCTACTGCAAAGACAGATACATGTGATAAAAACTTGCTTTTAATTACACTTGTTTATAACTGATGTCAGGGCTACTACTGTGCACATCCTAGTGGATCTAATTGCTCTCACTCCACACCCATGGTTTGCAATTAGGAAGTGTTTACTATGATTAAATGTTGACAAAGAACCCAACAGAAAAAAAAAAATTGTCCATTGTAGGTCATTATTAGCTATTCAGTCCATGATATTTGGTGTAGGCACATTTCAGAAAATATAACTTAAGTCTACCTTTTTTTATTTTGTTGTTGAGTATTATTTTCATTTGTAGCATCTGAGTAAATGTTATGTAACGAAAACATTAAATATAACAAAAAATTACACAGATGTAAATTGTGTGTGTGTGTGTGTGTGTGTGTGTGTGTGTGTGTGTGTGTGTGTGCATGCATGCATGTACAAATGTATGGATCTGTAATTTCTTTTGAAATTTTTCCATAGCTATTTTACTATCTGCTCAAGTTTATTTGACATGTTTAACTTCAAGTGCATCAAGTGTATCGTGTCATAAATATGGAAATTATTTATTGGTCCTTGATTGATGCACGGAGCACTTAGAAGATAAAAAGGAGACAAAATAAACCCCCTAAATGAGATGCACAATCATGATAGGGATCTATGCAAATTAAGTAACAAAACACAGATAAGCTAATTCTAACCTCCAAAGTCATGGAAGTTGATGGAAAAAGCTGCCAACAGTCCGTGAATAAGTCAAATACAGGAGCTCTATGAAGGGAATCACACCTAAACATTGGGTTAGATCCATTTTTTAAGATGTTGATTAAAGAAGTGCCTGGTAACTGGCAGAGTGCCAGAGTGTAGTTAAGCAGTGAAGTGCCAAAACATGTGTAATGAGGTAACATCCTGCTGTTAATCGTTAATCATAATTTTTCTGCACAGAAAATGTATCTAATGCTTGAAGTGTTGAAATTAGTTTGCGTGTTGTGAGTCATCTGGGGTTAGAAATTCCTTTTTTTAAAAAAAAAAAAAAGAAACAACAATAATATAACGTACACATTCTCATCTAGAATGCGCTGCTGAGGGTGGCAGCACGTTGGAGTAGCTCTGTACCTCATATTGAGATTTTTCTTTTTTCTAAATTTCATTCCTGTTATTTCTTGGAAGAAATTGCATTTTTTGGACAACTATTCCTTCCTGCCTTGGATGCTGTGCAGCTGGATTAATTTTTCCCAATACTTTTGTATATTTTACTCTTTTGTTATGATGCATAACCATAGCAACAAGGTGGTTTACAACAGGGAACAGCTGATTAACATTGGAAAAGCAGAAATAATTCGACAACTGAAGACAGAAATCCCACTGGAATTGAAAAGGAGGCGTCGTGGATGCAGAGCAGGAGCAAAGAGGAGAGAAAGAAAGAAGAAGTTCAAACCATCTCTGCCATCTGTCATCATGGGCAATGTAAGATCATTAGCTAACAAGTTGGATGAACTTCTAGCCTTGACAAGGACTCAGCAAGAATATCGGGAATGTAGCATTATGTGTTTTACTGAGACATGGCTACAGGATCATATCCCCAACTCCAGCGTCTTTCTGCCGGGCTTCCTGACAGTACGAGCAGATCGAGATTTAAAGAGTAGCAGGAAAAGGAAAGGGGGTCGATTGGCAGTGCTTGTCAACAACAGATGGTGTCACCCAGGACATGTTACTGTGAAGAGTCGTCTCTGCAGTCCTGACATTGAACTATTGGCAGTAAGTTTTCGTCCATATTATTTGCCAAGAGAGTTCACCAGTGTTGTTATGGTGGCTGTTTACATTCCACCCTCAGCTGTTGCCGACACTGCATGTGATGTCATCAGTTCCGTTGTTGCTCAGATACAGACACAACACCCCAATTCTTTTGTGGCAATATCTTGTGATTTTAATTATGCCTCACTCTCTGCTACACTGCCAACTTTTCAACAGTTTGTCAGCTGCTCTACCAGAGAAAACAAGACATTGGATTTGTTTTACACAAATGTCAAGGATTCATACATTTCGAAATCAAGACCTCCCCTGGGTAAATTAGATCACAACCTTGTTTTTCTCTGTTCAGCATATAAACCCCTTGTCCAGAGACTACCTGTCACAAAAAAAGACTGTTAGAAAGTGGTCACATGAAGCTGAAGAAGCCTTACAGGGTTGTTTTGATGCAACCGATTGGATTTCTCTTTGTAAGCCACATGGAGAGGACATTAATGCCATGACTGAGTGTGTGACTGACTATATAAACTTCTGTGTGGACAACACCATCCCCACCAGAACAGTGAGATGCTTCCCTAATAACAAACCCTGGATCACCAGTGAGCTAAAGGAACTATTGAACAAGAAAAAAAGAGCCTTTAGGGAGCGAGACAGGGAGTTACTGAGGAGTATACAGAAGCAGCTCAAAGTCAAGATCAGAGAGAGCAAGGAGGTGTATAGAAAGAAGCTTGAGAGTTAACTGCAGAGGAACAATATCAGAGATGTGTGGTCAGGAATGAAGAAGATCACAGGCCTCAAGCAGAGGGAGGATCGGATGGATGGAAGTCTGGACAGAGCAAATGAGCTGAACACATTCTTCAACAGGTTCAGTTCAGGAACAAGCTCACCATCCTCCCCTCCTGTTCCCAGCCAAAGAGACATCCCACCCTCCTCTGACCCACAGCTTTCTTGTAACATCTCCACCTCCACCTTAGTCATGGATTCTTCTGCTTCCACTAGTTTGTCTTCAACCCAATCAGGAGATGCTGCTGTCCCCTTTGCCTCCCCCTCCCACTTTTCTGTTTCTAGAAGTCAGGTGAAGAGGCAGTTGGAGAGACTGAACCGGAACAAGGCTGCAGGTCCAGATGGTGTCAGCCCCCGAGTCCTGAAGGCCTGTGCAGAGCAGCTCTGTGGGATTCTGCAACACCTTTTCAACCTTAGCTTGACCCAAGAGAAGGTACCACTGTTGTGGAAGACATCCTGTCTGGTTCCGGTACCAAAGAAAACTCATCCTTCAGTCATCAATGACTACAGACCTGTTGCCCTGACATCCCACATCATGAAGGTCCTGGAGAGACTCCTGTTGACCCACCTGTGTAAGCAAACCAGCACATATCAGGACCCCCTGCAGTTTGCTTATCGCCATGGAGCTGGAGTTGAAGACGCTATCATACACCTGCTTCAACAAACCCACTGTCATCTGGACAAAGCAAGCAGCACTGTGAGGATCATGTTCTTTGATTTCTCCAGTGCATTTAACACAATCCAGCCTGATCTGCTTCGTCTGAAACTCCAGAAGACTCAGGTGGAGGCCTCAACAATCACCTGGATTAATGACTACCTGACAAACAGACCACAGTTTGTCAGACTGAAGAATTGTGTGTCTAACCAGGTGATCAGCAGCACAGGAGCACCACAGGGGACTGTACTCTTACCATTCCTTTTCACTCTGTCAGACTCCTGTCATCTAAAGAAATATTAAGATGACTCTGCAGTTGTCGGGTGTATCAGAGATGGACAAGAAGCTGAGTACAGAGAGCTGGTGGACCGCTTTGTGGCATGGTGTGGGAACAATCATCTCACCTTGAATGTTAACAAAACAAAGGAGATGATTGAAGATTTCAGGAGAAACAGGGTCAGATCAAACCCTGTTTCCATCACGGGAGAAGAAGTGGAGGTGGTTGAGGAATATAAATACCTTGGTGTTCATGTGGACAACAGACTGGACTGGAGACACAACAGTGAAGCAATCTACAAAAAAGGACAGAGCAGACTGTACTTCTTGAGGAAGCTAAGGTCCTTCGAGGTTTGCAACAAGATGTTGCAGATCTTCTACAAGTCTGTTGTTGAGAGTGTCATTTCCTCTTGCGTCATCTGTTGGGGCAGCAGCATCAGAACCAGGGACCTAAAAAGACTCAACAACCTGATAAAGAAGGCTGGTTCTGTTCTGGGGACGACTGTGGAACTCCTGGAGACAATAATGCAAAGAAGGATTTTGCATAAAATCAAGAGAATTATGGACAACCCTAAACATCCTCTCCATGACACTGTTATCGGAAAACAGAGTCTCTTCAGTCAAAGGCTTCTTCAGTTTGGATGCAAAACGGACCCCTACAGGAAATCTTTCCTGCCCACAGCCATCAGCATCTATAATAACTCCTTGATTTAATTGAGCTACATCAACATTTAATTTCCCTCTGGGATAAATAAAGTATTTTTGAATTAAATTGAATTTGAATCTTCATTATATTGCACAATACAAAAATCATGCTCACTGGGCACAAGACTGCTGGAGCGTTTAGTTTGCCCACAGAAACACGTTCTGCCTCTAAAGTCCGAATAGATTTCTATCATCATTTAAAAAAAGAGACTGTGCCCTTCACAGCTCTTTTTTTTTTCCACTTCAGTAACGAGGATGAGCCCAACACTCATTCACCTTTACAGAGCTCACAAAAAAGAAGGAAAAAATGGGATGAATTGGCCACTGCAAGTAGCTAGACCTCACAAGGTCACTAAAGCCTTCAATATTTTTATTCACAGAAATTTAGGACCGTCTGATGAAGACAGTATTCTATTTACAAAACAGAACCAGAGGCTTATTGCATTCACTTTGTCTCCTCTGATCTGATGGATATAAATACAAATAATTGTTTTTTTTCTTTAATTAATTTGTTAAAAGGTATTCACCTACTTTAAAAAAAATGGCATTTTTAGGTTCTTTATTAGATGTTAACAAGTGAAAAACAGTTAATTAATAGTTTTCTTTAAAAGAAAAAGGGGCAGATTGATGAGAATGACACATTACTGGAAAGGTTCCAGGTAATGTAAAAATAATTATCTTAACAATCAAACCTACGCAGTCAGACATACTGATGGAGGATTTAGAATACACAATGTTTCAAGTAAAGAAGAACAGGAGAGTTCCCTCCACCGGATATAAAGAATGAACAGAGAAGCAAATGACCCAAACAGCTCACAGCTACTGGTAAATGATGGTGATAGAATCAGGTGTGGTCTACGCTCTGGATTTTAATGATGTGGTGAATGCCTTTGCCCTGAGACAATGAGGTAAAAAACACACACCATTCAAGGTCACGCGGCTCTGTTAACAGGTGCTATAGTGCTGTTTACTGCTTCATTAATAGCAAGTGCAATAGTGTGACTGGCTCTGTGATCAATAGTTTGCTGCTTAACATGCAGACTGTTTTTGTCCTACCATTTTCATTGTAAATTCTGGTGGTGACGGCCAGTTTTTCAAAATGTATATCTAAGGAAGGTTGCAGGGTTATGTTTTGGATTGAAAATCCCAGTGAATGAATGAATGAATGCAAAGAGGGTTTAAAAAAATAATGAAATAACTGGGTGGTAGAGAGAATGATATTTTCCAGACTAAAGTAATTCGGTACATTTATAATAATAATTTATTCACCGAAATTTAGAACAAACATAAACCAACGATCAAAACAATCTGATTGGCCCAAAAAGCCACCCTGCCTGATGCAGCCAATATTCCATTTACAGAACAGAAGCAGAGGCTAATTTGGGCAAAGAGGGTTTGAAAAAATATTGAAATAACTGGGTGGTAGACAGAATGCTATTTTCCCAGAATAAAGTAATACAGTACATTTATGAAAACAATTTCCTGATATTCTCAGATTATCAGATAAAAAATTCTTACATGAAAGCTCTCAAATTGATATGAAAATAATTTGTTATTCACTTTTTTTTGTTTCGGCAAAGCGACATGTTGCTTTACTGGAACGATGTAATTACCACAGAGTAAACGGCAGTGAGCAGACAACAATATGAACTGTTGTAATATGTCATTCTAATATCAAATATCCATAGATGTACCCTGTATTACCTATACATTTGTCCATTGCTGTCTCGTTTCTGGTGCAGACAAGCTATCCGCTTGTCAGTATGCTGTTTCCCTCTGAATAAATCTTAATTAATCCCAATCCACAATGTGATAATGACATGGATATTTTGGGCTAAAATTTTTCTAATTCCTATCGAAAAGTACAATTTGACTGGGTCACGCACTACAGGCAAAGTGGAGTCTTAAGGTTCTTTACTTTAATTGTTAGGGGTGTAAGAAAAATAGTTCACAGTTCAGATAAAGTCTTGACTTTTGGATGGTTTACAGGTACAATCATGAATGAAAAACCTTGAATTTCTAGTTCAATCTCTGTCTGAATGGGAGTGCAGAGCACAAGGGTGAATTCAAATGTAGGGTTTAAGTCTTGTTTTCAGAATAGTTACGCTCTTAAGAACTTATGAGTTATTTCTCGATAAATGTAAGCATTTCAATTACATTTAAAACTTTTATGAACCGTCCTTTTTCTTTCTAAAAATATTATTTCCTTGTGCTTCACCATTATTGCTCAACAAGGTCTAGGACCTTTGTCGGCTCAGTCTACAAATGCCTTGATAAAGAGCTTTTCATAGTTTTGCTAAATCCTGCCTTGATATCACAAAGCAGTTCAGTTCAGCACTTTTTGACACTTATAGAATTCCTCTTTAAGTAAATATAATTCATAACTACCTGAAAACAATCTAAAGGCAAACAAAACAGAATAAAGTTACTCTGTTTAGCAGCATGTATGCAAGATTTCTAGACATTCCTTTTAAAGACCACTTCAATCAGCTCCAGCAGTTACAACTGTGATGGAAAGTAAAAAGGATGCAGACTTTGCAAATTTGTGCACATGAATGTAAATCACAAAGTTAGATTGAGTTAAATTGCAGTAAACAGACCTATCCTCTAATAGCATGCTCCTCCAGTATAAGCCACCATCAATATATTCCTCAATTACTTAATGAGGTCATCGATATTAACCCAGGGACAAAAGTTAAACGAAATGATTGTGTTTCTTTATAATATGATTAAGTCTAGTTAGGTGTTAATTGATAGTTGCTCTGCGGAAGCATTATGTCTTCCTACACAATTATCTCTCCGTGGAACCAACGTTTCCCGTTGCCAAATCAATCATTTTCTACAAACGCTGTAAATCTACCCCTGTGATGGACTGGTGACCTGTTCAGGGTGCACTCTGCCTCTCACCCGATCACTGCTGGGATAGGCTCCAGCCCCCCCGCGACCCGACCGATGAATTAAGCGGGTATAGAAAATGGATGGATGGTTGGGCTGTAAATCTGCAAGCTGAACATTTACCAAAACTACAATGTAAATTTTTAATTGGCAGAAGAAAAAAAAACCTTCTGTGATAGAATGGCTCTCTCTCACATGACCCTGAACAGGATGGAGCAGGTACCCAAAATGAAGCGATGGCTGGAGAACACTTAGTGCTTAACCACAGCCTTTACAAATCAATCACCAAGCACTAAGTTGCAGCGGTGTAATGAACGGTTGCTTTGACCTCTGTTGTTTTTCCATTACCGCCATTTATGGCAAAAGCTAGGCTGCATGAGAAGAAACATCTCGACTTAAAATTGTTAAAATCTTACATCTTTCTTTGGAGAATAGAATTGTCTAAAACATAAGCCATTAAATAAAAAAACAATACTGCACATGTTTATGTTACATTTAATTAATGTGCAAATAGTTGTACCTTAACAGGATCTCTTACAGTACGCATTCAAAGTTTTGCTTTTATAAATATATATCTATATATAGATATATATTGTAAGGGTATTACTCATTCCAAAGCTTGTGTTTACTGGGTACTGAGCCATTTGTATTTGTTGTTTTTAGCATCAGTACCAGTAGACCAACAGTCTGTCATGGTCCAGTTGTCCAGTATCTGAATGTTTATTTGCCCAAAGGTATCAGTGCGTGTTTGATTGTGTCTGTGTATATAGGACTAGTGTGACCAGCACAGGGCCAAGCAGAACTGTGGCATTTTTGTTTATCTTGGCTCGTCTCTTCTAGTTGTATAATCCCATCACTCAGTCGGTGCAGGTTTTTTCTTCCCTGGATGACATTAGACTGAAAATGGCTTTCCTGGAAACATGCTAGGCTTTTCCACTTAGCAGTAATTACAACATGAATGCGCATGTGTACATGTGCCAATTTCCAATACATTCCTCTAAGGTAATCATTTTGACTGTCTCAGCAACATTGTGAGAAAAAAAAAATCAGTTTAGAAAATAAGGCTTGAAGAACATTTCCATTTGTTCTGTGTGTAATTTTAACCCTGCTGAAAAAAAAAGTGGAAAAAGAAAATGTCAAACAGAAGACAGCAGTGATGAGCCAAATCCATTCACCCACCTTGTCTTTGTAACCATGGAGATAGATTTATAAAACACCTTGGAGGTCCTTACACTTGATACTTTTAAATCTAAAAGAATTAATGATATTCAGTCTGTGGACACATAATCATTATTCTCTCAGAGTGGCCTAAGTGATGCAACGCTTCTATGACTTTGATCAGCCTTTGAAGGCAAAATTTTCTTGCGGGTGTTTAATGCAGGTAAGAAAAATTGCTACGCCCACAGCAAAAACCTTTGCCATGTTTCTAAAACTTTGTTATTTCAGCTGAACAAACCTGGAATGCAAAAAGGCTCTGCATCTCTTTGATTCCCTATTTACTGTTTGTGCACGCTGTGATTTTGGATGGCATCAATTTAGATTCAATTACGTTCTCCAGCTTTTAAGTCCCATGGGTGGTGCTAATGCAGTCCGTCCAACCTGCAGTCACTGCAGAGGAAAAAAGGACCATGATGATGGATTTTTAGCACCTACCTTAACCAGACATTAACGAACACTGTCCACATGATCTCACAACCCAATAATGAACACGCCAACAACTGATTTAATTGATCACTTTTTCATTCATCATTTGCACTCTCTCATTATTCATCAAACGTGTGAAACTGACACCTCTTGGTGGTCGTTTTCCTTCCTCCAGTTTTTCCTCCTGGCTTGTGCCTCTTAAATTCCACCTACATATTTTCCTTCTTTTAAGATGCCTCCTGCCCTCATTACTGTCATCTTCTTCAATTTTACTTTTATCACTGTCCCTTTCTCTTTCTCTTTCCCTCACTGAAGGGGAGAGTGCACTTAAAAGAGTAAACGACAGTAACTCTGCTCCTCGGTGCAGGTTTTTGCGGTGGTTATTACCATATGATTATTAGTGATGGACAATTGGCCTCAAAGATGTTTCATTATGAAAGAGCTCGCTGGGATCTCATTAGCACTCTCAGTCTAAGGGCTGCTGCTCAAGCCTGCTCTGCTCTCGGGAATTACATTTCGATCACCAAGTCTAGAGTTAACAAGGCAACATTAAAGAAATGTGAAGGTGCAACAGCCAAAAAGAGACAAATTAGTAACCTCCAAGAGTGTCAGAGGTGCTCCATTTATATAAATAAATTATAAGCGCTGCGCTGGATCTGAGGGCTCTTACATTATCTTACAGTATAGCCTGGTTTACCTGCACAGTCCTTGTTTGGCAAGAACAGCACACCCTGATGCTACAGGCATTTCTTTTTCTTTTAGCCTGACAGGAGCATCCATCAAAAATGTAATTTCATTTCTTTTCAGCTGTTGATAAAGTTGCTGACTACTGCCAGTCCTCCCCATAGGATCAATAGCTGTTTATACAAATAATGTAGGAAAGCACAATACACCTGTCTTGTTGCTGGAGGTGATTCTCTCCAAGGGCAGCTGTGGTACACCATGGAAGCCCCATGGTTGGCTGTTTCCAGTCCGTATTCTGATTTCACTTAAATTAACCACATAAACCTCGAAGAATTACAAGTGGGTACAAGTGGGCTGACAGCAGATGTTATTACACACACTGACTCAATAATTGAACAAAGTAATTGTTTACACATAAACCTTGGAGAATTACAGGACTTTTAAGTTGCAACAAAAACAATCTATTAGGCTGTAACGCAACATCCAGCACAGCGTGCCAAAGAAAATTAGAAATCTGTTAAACACTTATTGACCTTTATTCAATTTCCAAAATACTCTGCTCCCTGTACATAACACATGTCAGGGCAACCAATGAACGAGGCTAATTACTTCTGGCATGTCAACATTTCAAATGTCCATTCAAAACTAAATATATTTATATATTTATTTCATTACATTAGAGAGTACTGAGCACTATCTTCTTCCAAGAGTGAATGACATTTTGGCAACCCAGTTTGAAGACATTGTTCCATCCTTTGTTGAAATGTCACCTAAATCCTTGCTCTTTGGATTTGGTATGTTTTGTTACTTAAGACACAAACAGATGAAAAAAGCTAAAGCGTGTTTTCAACATGAGACAGAAAGAAAAGACAGAAAAAGTGAGGAGAGACAGCTGCTACAATGGTGAGAAGCAAGTGATGGTGACAGAAAAACTACAAGAAAAAGGACAAGCAGCTGGAAGTTACTAGAAACTTTACTATAGCTACATTATCAAAGCCGTTTGGCTTGTATTGGCGGCGGTTACAGTTCTGTAGCAGAATGAACTATTATTGTTATAACTGTTATTTCACAGATGTTTTTCCTTTTTTTCATGATCTGTATAAATCATAATGTCTTTTCATGAAAACTTGTTTCAGGTATTCACCCATTTTTAGTTAATCCATATTGTGCGCACATATCTTGTGTATAATCTTAGATGTAAATCATGTGTACTGTTGTGCTGTACGTGCTACTGACTGTTTTGGTCCGGACCTTCGCAAAAGAAATTTTGAATCCCGAACGTTCCATTTTCCTGGTTGAATAGAGGTTAAATGAAAATAAAATAAGTCGTTTTTTCAAGGTTAATCCACTATGAATGATTTAGATGATCATGGTTGAACATACCAGTTGTGATAATTAGGGATGCACCGATTGCTTGGCTGGTGACCGGAATGGGACAATTTTCAGCTTGACCGGTTTTGACCGGTAACCAGCAGATCAAGTTTAGAGATCCATTCATTCATCCAAAAATGTTATAACTAAAGTATTTAGAAAAAGAAAAAACAAAACAAACGTGTGCACAGTTTTACAGCGTTTTTCAGCTTTATACCATTGTGTGATAGGCATTGTTTGATTTGGGCACAAAAAGTGACATTATGTTCGGCTTTGAGCTATTTAAACAACTTAAATAAACACCTGATACTAATTTAAAGAAGATGGATCAATAAAGATATACGTAGGTAAGGTACATTTCACCAAAGTAATTTCAGAGCTCTATTTTGAAGCCTTACTATGCAGCACAGTGGTTTGGCATTCTTCTACAAAACCTCCTACACATTTTCTCTGAAATGTTTTCCAGTTCAGTGGATAGAAAACAATTCCACCTGCATGAGAACTCTTTGCCCTTTCTCCCACCTTTACCGCAACACCATCACCTCCTCCTCTTCTTCTTCCTCTTCTTCCTCCCCTCTCGCTTTCACATCAGTCAGCTTTGGAGACATAACCCTGGGGTTTGTGGTTCTCCACTCAATATTTCCTCATCAGAAAGAAGTGGCAGACCAACAGCAGTGAGGGGAGAGTGCAGAGGGACATTAATGAGTGGCTGGTTGATGTGCTTTAGGCCATGCCTCCAACTTTGAACCTAAGAGCGCAGCAGCTCACATAGGCAGTTATATATATTTGCTCACTACCTGGCTTCGAAACCTGATGCACTCCAGTAAAGGACGTGATTGATTAATAGCATTGATTGAGTACTGATTCTCTGCACCATACCAAGGTCACAATAGACTGTTGGTAAGCAATGTGCTTCTAGAGAATCTCAGATGGCTCGATATGCTGTAAGAGTGTAGCTTTGCAGAGAAAATTTAGACATGGTATAATATTACAGGGCATACAAAGCAGGAAAAAGCAGAACACAGAGTAAACACAGACTGACATACAGCTCAAGCAAAAAACAACAACACAGGATTTCACGTACTTGCCGGGAAAAGTACTGAACAAACAAAAAGACATATAAACTGCGTATTTA